>NW_023179826.1:0-5815 GCF_002007445.2 Ailuropoda melanoleuca
ACATCGGAATCCGGGGATGTACTGTATGGTGACTAACATAATATAATAAAAAATCATTTAAAAAAAGAGTCACATGCTATACTGACTGAGCCAGTCAGCTGTCCCAGCATTAATTTTTTATTGAATTATAATAAATAAAAACAGTAAAATTCCTGAAGCTTTATTTTCAATTTTATGATGTCATTCAAATTGAGTGAAAATTATGTTTCCTGGAGGTTTGATGGAATTCCCATATGAACCTGTCTGGACCTAGCTCATTTTATATCTTTTTAAGTTTTTAATTTTGGTTCCAGTATAGTTACCATGCTGTGTTACATTAGTTTCAGGTGTACAATGTAGTGATTCAACATTTCCATTCATCTCCCAGTGCTCATCACAAGTGCACTCCTTAATCCACATCACCTCTCCCCCCATCTCCCCATCCCTCCCCTCTGGGAACCATCAGTTTGTTCTCTATAGTTAAGAGTCTGTTTCTTTAAATGCTGGTATGAAAATCGTAAAAGAAATCTATCTTTAAATCTCAAAATGCTCCACTATCCTCCCACTTGTGCATATAACGGATGCTCTCTCTCCCTCTTGGGACACCATTTCTTCCCTTGTATGCCTGTCTAACTAACTATAAACACCTGTCTCTAACTGAGCTTGAATTATTTCACCTGGGAAGCATGGCTTGCCCATTTAAGGATTATTGACTCCTTATTTCCCCAACACATCCCTATTTCTCTTTTTCTTTAAAAAAAAAAAAGTTTATTTATTTATTTATTTCAATTATCTCTATACCCATCGCAGGGCTTGAACTCATGAGCTCAAGCACCGCATGCTCCTCCCCCTGAGCCAGCCAGATGCCCCTATTCACATTTCTAGAATTACTTTTTACACTCTATTGCACTTTTTCTTTACTGCCTGCTTATATCGCTAAACTGGAGACGTTCAATGGCAGTGTAGCTTATGTGGAAGAGAACAAGATTAGGAGTTAAAACAGTATTCAAATTTGGGCTTGCCTGTTTACTAGGGGTCTGATCTTACTAATCAATTTTGTTAAGAAAAAATTATTCAAAACTTGGAAATAGAGGATGGGTGAATACCCTTTCAACGGCATACTGCAGCATTCAAGACAACCCATGGCTTATTTATTTATCTAGCAGAAAGTATCTGTTTGACTTTGTGATTTACTATTTGACTAAAGCCCATGGTGCAATTACCTGTTAGCCTGATTTCTGTGTGGGAGAAAGACAAAACCAAAGATTATGGTTTTATTGCCCTGTAGGACAGTATTCATTTTTCTATCTGACCTAGAAATCTTATTCTCACATTCTTTTGTTGATGTGTTGTCAAAAATGCCTTTACTGATGAACTCTATAAATCTTTGTTTTAGAAAAGCCCTTGGAAGCAGTTCTAATGATCTCCATATTACTTAACAGCTGAATAAAATCTTTGATACACGTTTACTCTGTATTTTTGAAAGTCATGGGCTTAACTTTTAAAAACTTAAAGTAAACTAAACTCACAGTAAAATGGTAATGATGATAACACCAACCCCCCCCAAATTTTAAAAAAAATTTTCAAAGATTTTATTTATTTATTTGAGAGACTGAGAGAGAGAGAGAGCACAAGCAGGGCAGAGGAAGAGAGAGAAGCAGACTTCTGGCTGAGAAGGGAGCCCAACTCGGGACTCAATCCCAGGACCATGGGATCATGACCTGAGCCAAAGGCAGACACTTAACCAACTGAGCCACCCAGGCACCTCTTTATTAGAGTTTAAAAACACGTTTTAATACCTGGCAATAAAAGTCTCCCATCTGTCAAAATTCTCTTCCAATATTTTCTCCAAATTATTGTCTATTTCAACATTATATTATGCGAAGGTCTGCATTTTCAATGAAATTTCAATATGGAAAGCATTCAACTTGCAAATTAATTTAGTTAGTTTTGACATCTTTCCAATTCTGAGTTTTCCTATCAATAAATAATGTGAGCCCTTTGTTTATTCAAAAACTGCTTTATATTCATAATCAAATTTTAGAATTTTTCTGTATATTAGACTTACATACTTCTTATGGTTTATTAATAGATATTTTAAATGTGTTGTTACATTATTGGAATATTTTTATGCTATATATATATATATTTTTAAAGATTTTATTTATTTATTTGACAGAGATAGAGACAGCCAGTGTGAGAGGGAACACAAGCAGGAGTGGGAGAGGAAGAAGCAGGCTCCCAGCAGAGGAGCCCGACGTGGGGCTCGATCCCATAACGCCGGGATCACGCCCTGAGCTGAAGGCAGACGCTTAACTGCTGTGCCACCCAGGCGCCCCTATGCTATATATTTAATATGGTTATTACTTGCGCATAGAAAAGCTACTGTATTGTATACTTATTTGAAGGCTGGCCTTCTTACCAAATTATGGCAAAATGGTCATTTTTGTCTTGTTCTTGTTTTTAAATAAGAATGCTAGAACCACACTGAAAAAGTTTAGCTTTTTAATAATCTTTAATACCTTAAATGGGGTATTCTCCCTAATTACTTTCCTATATAATTATTTTCTTTGAATTGACTTTTCTTCCAGATGAAATTTAGGATAAGTTTGCCTGGTTCCAAAATATGGGTTCTGGCATTGTTATCCGTAGTTTCTTTAAGCCTACCAATTATTTCTGAGTAGATAAGATGTGTATAATATCCCAAATTCTTATTCTGTAAAATAAGCATATATCATATGGACAGTAGGAGAAATCTATTATATAGGAAAAAGGAAGTTCATCGAATATAGGAGATAGAAAAAGAGGACTTAATTAGTGAAGTCAGGAGAAATTGTACTTCAGGATCAGATTCGTGCATACAGAGAGAAAACTGGTGGAACTTTGCAGTGGTCTGTGCACCTTTGATGCCAAATGTGGGGAAGCCAAGAAAGCGGAAACAGATGATCAAGCAAAATAAAGGTCTTTGTCAGGGGAGATATACTGCAAGCTGCTCTGGCCACGAGACCCCAACTTCTGAGAGGGAGATTCAAATGAGAAAAAACATGCAACTAAAACCAATTCTAATTCAAAGTGAGCTAATCAGGAGCCAATGTTGCAAAGGGTTTATGGTGAAAGCGACAGGGGATGGAAAAATCTGAGTTTACCTGGAGGATGAACTTATGCTCCTTGTATGCCTTGTATGCTCCTGAGCGCCCCTGTAACAGTCAGCTACCCTAATAATTAGTCACACCCACGGGCATTCTCTCTTTCACACTGTCATCAGTGCCTGCAAACTAACTCCAAGATGCCTGGACTAGGACAGTGAGGCATTCTGCATAAATTTGCCGGACTTGAGGAAACTAGGCCATCTGCTGCTTTTATTACTCTCCATGCTTTCACCATGGGTCCAAGTGTGAGCGCTCAGTGGAGTGAAGAAGTCAAGAACAATATGTTCTTTCATTTAATCAAGATATAGATTGTATCTATTCATAAGTTTGTGTTTTGACTATGTGATCACCATGCACTTCTTAAAGTTACCCAGAATTATATCACAACTGTTACTATCTGAATGGAATATTTTATTATTTTATCTACTTGATTATTATTATAAAAAGAAAAATCATATTGCTGTATATCTATCTCATATCCAGGAGATGTTACTTTATTTTAAAAAACATTTAATTTAAATTCAATTTAGTTAACATAGAGTGGATTATTAGTTTCAGGGGTAGAACTTAGTGATTCTTCAGTTGCATACACTAGCCAGTGCTCATTACATCAAGTGCCCTCCTTAATACCCGTCATCCAAATACCCCATCCTCCCCATTCACCTCCCCTCCAGCAACCCTCAGGTTGTTTCCTATGTTAAGAGTCTCTTATGGTTTGTCTCCCTCTCTGTTTTTGTCTTATTTTTTTCTCCCCTTCCCCTATGTTTTACTTTGCAATTTATACTGTTTTAGTGGATTTTTGGAGGATTTTTGGTATAAAATGATATATTTTAACCTCTTGTCTTCCTTTTACATTAATATGACCCTTTTTGTTTCATGAATTGCTGTCCTGCTCAAAACTTCAGAGCAATGTTAAATAACAGGAATGAAAGTGGACATTTTGTTTTGTCTACAAATTTAATTGCTGGTGGGTGTTTCCAGTTTTCCACTGTCTGTTGGCAATTCCAAATGTCAGCTATGGAGCGAAAAGTCTTCAGTACCAGCCAGTCTATTGTCACTTTTCACCATCCCATCCTAGACTTGCTGTTTTCTAGCCACTTTTTCTAGGCTTTTTTTTTTTTCTCCAAATCCCTGAATAGTGGGGGGGGGGGGAAATGTGTCATTTTAACTATTTCTGACAAGGAATTTTTTCTCCCTTTATTCAGCTGATATAATCCTATTCATCTTTCAGAACTCAAACAAAACAAAACTGCATCCTTTGTGGAAAATTCCCTGTCATTCCAAAGTAAGGTTAGATTACCTCCTACTCCCCATGTATTTGTACTTACTGCACATGCCCCTTGTGATCATTCATCGTGTTCATCTCCTCTCCCTGCCTCTGAACTGGCAGAGCACAGACACAGTAGAGCATGCCCACTGCACAGTGGCTGGCTCATAGCAGTGATAGAGGATACTTTTAATCATGAAATTTATCTCTGAACACTTTGTCTCATGAATGGTGGCTGCTAGGCACTAGGGAAATCAAGCTTATGCAACCTTCAACGTGGTCAGGGTTTGGCTGAAAGAAACACATATGATTAAACCAAGATACTCACAATACCCATGTATCAGATTCCATGGAAGAAACAGAGGATTCTGGGATGGTCCATAAAAATCCCTCCTTGAGGAGGTAATGCTAACGATCAAAAAGATGAAGAGGAATAAATTAGGTCAAAGAGAAAAGTATCTTTTCATAGGGAGGATTACTAACTTCAATAGTGAAATTACTGAATAAATGAAAAGAACAACTTTGAGATTCCAAACCTATTCTAGACCCTTCCAGTTTTGGGGGACAAGAAGGGATAAAATGAAAGGATGAGAAGGGAAATCCCTCCAGATCTGTACCTATGCGTTGGAAATCTCCTTCTCAAAGCAGTAAGCAGCCTTTCCCCATTGTGGAATTTGCCTGGATCCATGGCTACAGCTCTTGCTTGCTGCATACAGAGTGAATAGTCTGAAGAAATCAGAGGAAAGTCTTGTTAAAATCTGCAAGTATGATCTAGTCCTGTGTAACCAGAGCACTTCAGGGAAAATCAGCAAGTTTTATTTTTTATTAGTTTCTTTCTAGCGGAATTTCTTTAATCCAGACTTTGTTTTTTTAGAATAATATTTTTTTAGTATATTATGTTAGTCACCATACAGTACATCCCTCGTTTTTGATGTAAAGTTCGATGATTCATTAGTTGCGTATAACACCCAGTGCACCATGCAATACGTGAGCTCCTTATTACCCATCACCACCCTATTCCCCCACCCCCTCCCCTCTGAAGCCCTTAGTTTGTTTCTCAAAGTCCATAATCTCTCATGCTTCATTCCCCCTTCTGATTACCCCGCCTTTCTTTATCCCTTTCTTCTCCTACCGATCTTCCTAGTTCTTATGTTCCACAGATGAGAGAAACCATTTCATAATTGTCTTTCTCTGCTTGACTTATTTCACTTAGCATTCTCTGCTCCAGTGCCGTCCATGTTGCAGCAAATGTTGAGAAATTGTTCTTTTTGATAGCTGAGTAATATTCCATTGTATATATGGACCACAACTTCTTAATCCAGTCATCTGTTGAAGGGCATCTCGGCTCCTTCCACGATTTAGCTATTGTGGACAATGCTGCTATGAACATTGGGGTGCATATGGCCCTTCTCTTCACTAC
>NW_023179826.1:5905-5990 GCF_002007445.2 Ailuropoda melanoleuca
AAAAAAAAATTTTTTTTTATATTATGTTAGTCACCATACAGTACATCCCTGGTTTCTGATGTAAAGTTCGATGATTCATTAGTTG
>NW_023179826.1:6430-6614 GCF_002007445.2 Ailuropoda melanoleuca
TGATGGCTAATGATTTTGAACATTTTTTCATGTGTCTGTTAGCCATTTGTATGTCTTCATTGGAAAAGTGTCTATTCATATCTTCTGCCCATTTTATTTATTTATTTATTTTTAAATATTTTTTTTTGAAGATTTTATTTATTTATTTGACAGAGATAGAGACAGCCAGCGAGAGAGGGAACAC
>NW_023179827.1:0-1046 GCF_002007445.2 Ailuropoda melanoleuca
AGAGCCTCTGAAGTCCTTGGAGCCGGCTCTAGTTCCTCAGATGGTGGAGCAGCTGCAAGAGGAGAAAAGCTATCCCTCCTGCCTGCCTCTCCCTGTGCCTTTGCAGAGACAGAACCCAGCCCAGGGGCGCCCAGAGAAGCCACAGCCGGGAAGGAACCCTCTCTGGGACATCACCCCGACTGCAGTCCACCCACTGGGTGCTCTGAGACTGGTCCTTGCTTCTGGACCCATACCAGCCTCTGGGGGCTCTTCCCTGTGGGGCCAGCACCAACCCATCCCCGCATACCCCTTCACCCAGCCCCAGGCTTCTCACCCTTGGGTTCAGCATCTGTGGTCTTCAGCTCCTGGATCACACTCACTGAGTGAATGGTTACTGGGGACAGTGGCCTGGGTGGAGTTGGAAGCCTTCCCAGGTGATGCCCTGTCCCTGCTCCTGGAGAGGAAGGCATGTCCACCAGCTCCATCTCGGTGTCATCTTCAGCATTCTGCAAAGACAGGGACCGGTAGCCAGCCCAGAGGCATCATAGCCCTGCCAAGCCATTCCCATTGTCCTCCCCAGTTCCCCTGCTGCTCCCAGATCAGACGCAGACCTGTGTGTGCATAGCCCTGCACCTGGAACGCAGTGACCCATCCCTTCAGGGCACAGGATAAAGCTTGGCAGAAGGGTGCAGCCCCCACACACCCCATCCCACCCAGCCAGGCTTCACCTGGGGTGTGAACATGACCTGCCTATTGGACATTGACCCCTCATCAGCCTGCTTCTACTCGGAGTGGCCCCACCCTACATGACCCCTCTTACACACACACACACACACACACACACACACACACACGGAGGGGACCTGGGGCTGCACAGTCAGATCAGAGCATGTGGGGCTGGGCTGGCCGGCTCTGGGCCTCCTGGTGTCACCTTTCGGTCNTTGTCACCTTTCGGTCCTTCCGGCCAAATGGCCAGAGGCGTCGGGGAGCCCTGAAACGACCTCCCCAGCGAGGGGAAGTGTTTGCAGGGTGAGCTCTCCTCAGCCTGCAGCCTCCGGACTTGGGGA
>NW_023179828.1:0-2000 GCF_002007445.2 Ailuropoda melanoleuca
GATAACAAGTGTTGGCAAGGATGTGGAGAAAAGGGAGCACTGTACAGTATTGGTGGGAATGTAAATTTGTTCGGCCTCTATGGAAAATAGCATAGAGGTTTCTCAAAAAATTAAAAATAGATCTACTATGTGATCCAGCAATTCCATTTCTGGGTGTATACCCAAAAGAAATGAAAACAGGATATCAAAGAGATACATGCACGCCCATGCACTCACAGTAGCCAAGATATGGAAACAACCTAAATGATCATCAGGATGAATGAATAAAGAAGATGTGAGATATATCTATACACACACATACACATACACACACATTGGGATATCATTCACCCACGAGAAAGAAGGACANATTGGGATATCATACACCCACGAGAAAGAAGGACATCTTGCCATTTGCAACAACATAGACGGATCTAGAGGGTATAACACTAAGTGAAATAAGTCCATCAAAAAAAGACAAATACCATACAATGAAAGGCAAATACTTATATGTGGGATTTAGGAAACAAAACAAACAAAAAGACAGACTCTTAAATACAGAGAACAAACTGTTGGTTGCCAGAGGGGAGGGGAGTGGGGAGATGGGGAAACAGGTGAAGGGGATAAAGAGCACACTTACCCTGAGGAGCACTGAGTAACGTGTAGAATTGTTGAATCATACGTTGTACGTCTGAAACTAATATAACACTGAATAAAAAATTATTTTTTTAAAATCTGGGGTTCAAATTCGAGGACTCTATCATTAAAATAAAAGTTGAAAACTCAGAACTTTATGAAAAATGTTCATAGCAGCCTTATTTATAATATTAACATAGGGAAAAGCTTAAACACTCAATAATATTGAAAATATTACTACAGAATATTGTGCAAACATTAGAAATTATAATCATTTTAAGTTTCTAATGATTAAATGTATCATATATAGTAAAAGTCAAGATTTCAAGATTTTGTACATATTTTCATATCAAATATGAAAATATATACACATGGAACAAAGAATGTAGGGCATTACACCAAAAAAGTTATCAGCCATTTTCACCTGATTGAAGTTATTCTTTATAGTTTTTTTTACTTTCCAATTGTTTTACATTGTCTTACTCCACATCGTGTATTAAATATGACCCTTAAAATAATTGATTTGGAAAATAAAATGGGCTGTGCACTAAGGAAACAAGTAAAATTGAGCCATAAACTTGTAAAGAAACAATCATAAAGCCATAGAAAAATGGCTTAGAAAAAAGCCAGCTTGATGAAAATCACTACGGTAAAACCCTGCAATGAAATACAATGATATGTAGAAATGTATTGTGTAGGTCTACATATATTCAAAATGATCAATGCCAGGAATGTGTTATCGAGTAAGAAAAATAGGTTACAGAATCTTAGATGCAGTATGGTCAATAGTATGTATACATATATACGGCAAGAGAGAGAAATATGGCAAATAGGCTATTTCTCTCCGAGAGGAAGTAACACTAACGAGTACACTGGGAGGAGCTGTGGTTGGAGAGGGTCAGGGAGGAGAGATGAGAAGTGGGTGTGGAAGGAGGAATAGGAGTTTTCCACGAGCTGATGGAGGTTATCCCAATGCAGAGCAGGGACATGGAAAGCGTGGCATCATCTTGGAAAGGTGAGGCATTAGTGGCCTGGTGCATCTCACACTCGGGCCTCTTGGAAGGTGATATGGGAAGTGTTGCTATGAAGAAGGTCAGGAATCAGGTCATCAAAGGCCCTGAATGCCCCACTGAGGAAGGAATCATTGAAGAACATGGCCTGATTCTAAGATTTGGGGGAGTTCCCCTTCCTCAGCTTCTCCCCAGCCACACACCACCCCTCAGAAACCACAGGAGTCTTTACCCAACACAAGAGCAATCAGCCTCAGGTTTCTCAGATATTATTCTGTAAAATATGGAACATGCAATGCATTTACATTCTCCTATAAGAAGCACACGTGATGGCAGGATATAAATTATCCTAGAGATCACAGTGAAGCCTAGGAA
>NW_023179828.1:2187-2966 GCF_002007445.2 Ailuropoda melanoleuca
CTTGGAAGGTGATATGGGAAGTGTTGCTATGAAGAAGGTCAGGAATCAGGTCATCAAAGGCCCTGAATGCCCCACTGAGGAAGGTATCATTGAAGAACTTGGCCTGATTCTAAGATTTGGGGGAGTTCCCCTTCCTCAGCTTCTCCCCAGCCACACACCACCCCTCAGAAACCACAGGAGTCTTTACCCAACACAAGAGCAATCAGCCTCAGGTTTCTCAGATATTATTCTGTAAAATATGGAACATGCAATGCATTTACATTCTCCTATAAGAAGCACACGTGATGGCAGGATATAAATTATCCTAGAGATCACAGTGAAGCCTAGGAAGCCCTGATGCTAAGAATGTCATTTAGCCAAAATGAAGGACATACAGGAATGAAGGTTTGTATGTGATGGTCCAGATATCACAAGAGGTCTCAGAATTGCAAAACTCAGTGAGGAATAGTTGAGCAAATTCCCAGAAGAGAGTAATGTTCTTATTGGTGTATTTCCAACAATCAGGCTATCGTTTAAAAGGACAGAACTTCCGGAAAAAAATTCATGCTGTCCAGGTTCTTGCAGACGGTAGTTTGCCCAGTCGGACATGACAAAGCTCTCTGAGGTTATTTTGCCAATCGAAAATATAACTCCTGCAAACTCCATGATCAATTTCCTCCAGAAANTTCCAGAAATTAAATTTACTGAGTTTTTCCTACTGTTTCAGTCGACCCACGCCATGCACAAATTTCACTACACTTTCATTGATAGCTAGAGATGCTGGAAAATCTTCTTCTCTG
>NW_023179829.1:0-337 GCF_002007445.2 Ailuropoda melanoleuca
AGAGGTTTATCAATCTTCTCAGTCCTTTCAAAGAACTGCCTTCTAGTTTCGTTGATCTCTTCTACTGTTTTGCTTGTTTCTTTTTAATTGATTTCTGCTCTAATCTTCATTATTTCTCTTCTTCTGCTTGGTTTAGGCCTTATTTGCTGTTCTTTCTCCACGTCCTTTAGATGTAGGGTTAGCTTGTGCATTTGGGATTTTTCTAATTCTTGAGAGAGGCTTGGATGGCTATGTACTTCCCTCTTAGGACTGCCTTTGCCATATCCCATAGGTTTTGAACTGATGTGTTTTCATTTGTATTGGTTTGTATGAATTGTTTAAGTTCTTTAATTTCCTG
>NW_023179829.1:378-1368 GCF_002007445.2 Ailuropoda melanoleuca
GAGTTCCTTCCAAATTTGTTCTTGTGGTTGAGTTCCAGTTTCACAACATTGTGGTCTGAAAATAGGGAGGGAATCATCTCAATATTTTGGTATCAGTTGAGACCTGATTCATGACCCAGCGTATGGTCTATTCTGGAGAACATTCCTTGGGCATTCAAGAAGAATGAGTATTTTGTTGTGTTAGGGTGGTTTGTTCTATATGTATCTATGAAGTCCATCTGATCCAATATGTCATTCAGAGCTCTTATTTCTCTGTTGATCTGCTTGGATGATCTATCCATTGCTGTGAGTGGAGTGTTGAGGTCTCCTACTATTAATGTATTATTATCAATATGTTTCTTTACTTTGGTTATTAACTGTTTTCTATCCTTGACTGATCCTGTGTTGGGGTCATAGATATTTACAATGGCTAGATCTTCTTGTTGGGTAGACCTTTTAAGTATGATATAGCGTCCTTCTTCATCCCTGTGACAGTCTTTGGTTTAAAATCTAATTTGTCTGATTTGAGGATTGCTGACTCAGCTTTCTTTGGAGGCCCATTAGCATGGCAGATGGTTCTCTATCCCCTCACTTTCCATCTGGAGGTGGCTTTAGGCTCAAAATGAGTCTCTTGTAGACAGCATATGGATGGGTCCTGCTTTTTTGTCCGATCTGCAACCCTGTGTCTTTTCATGGGGGCATTCATCCCATTTACATTCAGAGTAACTATTGAAAGATAGGTATTTAGTGCCATTGTATTCCTTGGAAAGTCCCTGTTTCTGTAGATTTTCTCTGTTTCTTTCTGGTCTTTGTGATTCTTGGGGTCTCTCTTCGCTTACAGCATCCCCCCTAATATTTCTTGGAGGCCTGGCTTGGTGGTCGCATATTCATTTAGTTTCTGCCTGTCCTGAAAGCTCTTTATCTCTCCATCCATTCTGAATGACAGCCTTGCTGGGTAAACTCTTCTTGGCTGCACGTTCTTTTCATTCAGTACCCTGAATATGTCTTGCC
>NW_023179829.1:1429-1651 GCF_002007445.2 Ailuropoda melanoleuca
TTTTTTATCCGATCTGCAACCCTGTGTCTTTTCATGGGGGCATTCATCCCATTTACATTCAGAGTAACTATTGAAAGATAGGTATTTAGTGCCATTGTATTCCTTGGAAAGTCCCTGTTTCTGTAGATTTTCTCTGTTTCTTTCTGGTCTTTGTGATTCTTGGGGTCTCTCTTCGCTTACAGCATCCCCCCTAATATTTCTTGGAGGCCTGGCTTGGTGGTC
>NW_023179830.1:0-6116 GCF_002007445.2 Ailuropoda melanoleuca
TAGGGATGAGATATTGGAAAGTAATCAACAAAAACAAGTAATAATATTGGAAAATCTTGGCACTGAAGGTAGTGAATGCAGGTATAGAAAGGTAGAAAGGAAGGCGAGAGAGACAAGCCCAGGGCAAGAGAAGCAGGAATTGGTGGTGGTAATAAGTCAGGCTGATTGAAGAAACTAGCAGGACCATAGGCACCAGGTCATACAATATGTAAGCGGTATTCAATTGTAATATGAGTAGTCAGAGAGACTGAACTCATTTCTGGCATTTACTTATTTGACTTCTTGATTACGGGTCTTCCATTTCCTCAAAAATTGTGATTATTAATCATTCCAGTCAAAACTGCTGAATTCAGATTTTATCTGTGTGGACCTAGAGAAGATTGAAGGGGATGTGAAGTTCCCTAAGGACCAAAGTAGACTTTACGTGATAAGAAGAGACAAGTTTACTCTTTGAAGATGGGAAGTAATCTGTCTCTTGGACTGTAAATTCTCAGAACTGCATTTTGGTGAGTGGGGATTCTTGTCAAGTGATGGGCAAGTGGGATTTTGAGAGGTGGCTCATCTTTCTTACTTCAGAGATGTTTTTCTTGATCACGGAAGTACTGGAATCTATTGGGGGGAAATATATTTTCTCATTTGTTCTGAGTAGGAAAGATTTTGAATCAAGGTCACATGCTTTTCCTGACCATTATAGTTTTTGAGTTATCTTATTTTCTCTTGTTTTTGCTTTGAATCATGAGTTTCTACTCCCTCTTTCCTTATAGCACCTTTCTTTCTCTCTTTCTTTCTTTCTTTCTTTCTTTCTTTCTTTCTTTCTTTCTCTCTCTCTCTCTCTCTCTCTCTCTCTTTCTTTCTGTCCTTCTTTCTTTTCCTTTGGTAGAAGGCACCACACTCTAAATGACTGATCGGATCTGAAACTTAATAGAAAAAAGGTTTTGAATCTTTAATATCAAAGTCAGAGGCAATTTATTTTGCTTAAATTATATATTTTATTACAATAAGAACATTACATATAAAATTTCGTATTTCATTTTTATAATTTTTTAATTCAAAATTGTTATAATTAAGTCTATTTTAACCCATATTTAGCTCCTGGCAATGCTAGTCCAAGACCAGGCCTGTGGCCTCAACTATACAACCGGGGATATATCTGTAAGACCTGCTTATGCTAATAAATACTGCTGACCCATACTTGCCGGCATCCTCTAAAGATACCTCCTTGCGTGGTGTTCTAGTACTATTGAAAATCTATGTCGCTTAGGCAGAGCAAGGCATTGTGTGTAAATCACTACAGGAGTCATAAAACAAACAAACCAGCAAACAAACAAGCAAACAAAACAGGCCAATGTTAAGATCAGTAGCCCTAGCCAAGGAAATTCTAGAAGAAAATTATAGAATGAAAGATGTAAACTGGAACCATTTGTGTGTGTGTGTGTGTGTGTGTGTGTGCGTGTGCTGTACTTATAGTGTCTTTAGAAGAAGATTATCCATATTTAGAAAGGATGTCAATAGGTCTGCCTCTGAGAGGCAGAAGGAAATGTCCTTATGGTTGTAAAGTAGATATTTTGCTTAACTCACCATGCTCAGCAATGCAGTGAAGAAAGAGCAAAAATGTGGAGACGAAGAGAAGAGTGTTGACTAAAAGCACTGACGGTTCATTTGTTTTGTTTTGTTTTCCAGACTGAGATGCTGATCTCATCATTGCCCTCCGCACTGGAGTGGGATACTGAAATTGGGTTGTAGTTTAACAGTGAGCTCCATGGCAACCTTAAACTCCAGTAGTACCCTGTCCTCCACGTTCTATCTCACAGGTATCCCTGGCTATGAGGAATTTCACCACTGGATATCCATTCCATTCTGTGTCCTCTACCTTGTTGGAATAATGGGTAACTGCACCATCCTGCATATTGTCCGGACAGACCCCAGGCTCCACGAGCCCATGTACTACTTCCTGGCCATGCTCTCCCTCTCTGACATGGGCATGTCCATGCCCACAATGATATCACTCTTCAGGGTGCTGTGGTCCATTTCCAGGGAAATCCAGTTCAACACCTGTGTGGTCCAAATGTTTTTTATTCACACTTTCTCCTTCACAGAATCGTCTGTGCTCTTGGCCATGGCCTTTGACTGCTATGTGGCTATCTGCCACCCTCTACGATATGCTACCATTCTCACCCCAAGACTTATCAGTAAAATTGGAATTGCAGCCCTGCTTAGGAGTGCCTTTGCCATGACTCCGNTTCCACTTCTGGTCCGGCTGGCCTTCTTTCCTTTCTGCCATTCGCACATCCTTTCTCATTCCTATTGTCTGCACCAGGACATGATTCGCCTTGCCTGTGCTGACACCATGTTTAATGTTATATATGGATTGGTTCTGATCACTGTGCTGTGGGGCATGGACTCTCTGGGTATTTTTGTGTCTTATATGTGCATCCTTCACTCAATATTAAGAATTACATCGCGTGACGGGAGGCTTAAGGCTCTCAACACGTGTGCATCCCACATCTGTGCTGTACTCATCCTTTATGTGCCTATGATAGGGCTTTCTATTGTCCATCGTTTTGCCAAACACTCCTCCCCACTCATCCATGTCTTCATGGCTCACGTCTACTTATTGGTTCCACCTGTGCTCAATCCCATCATCTACAGTGTGAAGACCAAGCAGATCCGCCAAGGAGTCCTCCACCTGCTTTTCCCCACAAAAATCAGTTCTGTTATGATGTAGGCATGTCCTCAAGGCAATGATGGCATCAACTAAATGGTTTAAACACGTACTGATTTGTCTGCTCTAGGTTTGTTTGCNACATCGTGTGAGGGGAGGCTTAAGGCTCTCAACACGTGTGCATCCCACATCTGTGCTGTACTCATCCTTTATGTGCCTATGATAGGGCTTTCTATTGTCCATCGTTTTGCCAAACACTCCTCCCCACTCATCCATGTCTTCATGGCTCACGTCTACTTATTGGTTCCACCTGTGCTCAATCCCATCATCTACAGTGTGAAGACCAAGCAGATCCGCCAAGGAGTCCTCCACCTGCTTTTCCCCACAAAAATCAGTTCTGTTATGATGTAGGCATGTCCTCAAGGCAATGATGGCATCAACTAAATGGTTTAAACACGTACTGATTTGTCTGCTCTAGGTTTGTTTGCATCAGATTGCCAACAAAAGAGTAAAGAACAGAAATAGAGGCAACGGAGCATCACAAGAAGGTCCCAAAGGAGAGAGTGGGACAATACAGCTTGACTTAACACGTGCTATGTAAATTCCCTCTAAATATGAATATGTTGGAGCAGAGTGTGTTAGGAATCATTTCCATCTATTCCCTTCCATTTCCAAGGTCCTTTATCCATTAATTTTTCATGTAATATATTAGCCCCATGTATCTTTGCTTCCTGATACTCTGTATTTACCAGGAAATTTAATATTATATTTCTTGTTATATCAATGTCTTTGTATATCTACTTTTTCTTTCTTTCTTAATCATGGGAGATACCTTATTTTGACATAAGAGCATATTAGGGCTTGAAGCAGAAGTTATCGATCCTCATGGTACATCTCCATCATCTTTTAAAAGTTTATACACATGTTCTGCCCTTTCTGAGGATATTTAGTTTCCTTAGGAATAGAAAGGCCCAGGGCGGGTGAGTACAGCAACATAGACAGGTAATGACATTTTCAAAGCTAATTTTTGAAAGATAAAAGTCAAGCGGATGTTCCTAGTTCTGGCTTTCCTTAGTCTTACCTGGGGAATAAATTTCTTTGGCTTTATTTGGAATCCTTAATGCTTCCATTTCCATAGATCTATTTCCCTTATCAAAGTGTTCCTGCCTGAGCTGGCACTGCAATCAATTTTTTATTTTCACGATGATTTAGCACAGAATCCCAAGTTCTTTTTACAATGTATAGAGAAGAATAAGAGAAAGAGATGATGGTAACTGCTATTGGCTCACCCAAGTATCAGTTAAAATTCATGGGCAACTCCTATAATGTTCTTTCCTTTGATCATTCCTGTTACTGTATATAATCCCAATACCAAGACAACAGCTTCTAGTGATCAAGTATTAACTGTTCATGTGTATAGATACACCACCTTAATTAGGAGAGGAGTATATAAAATGGTCATTACTAGCCATGGTTTTTGGTGGTGATTATACAATAAAAGATCAAAGAAATATACACATTATTAATTAAAATGAGTCTATGTATATATGTTTACTTGAGGGAAAAACAACATTTGACTCACTAAATGTTGATGAGCCAGATAAGTGAGACAATTCATTGTAATGGTTAGAGAATACCAATCAGATAATAATATTCCATTAATGAAGGTAAATAATTATGATGCTGCTCAGTGGTTAGAGATGTAAAAGAATGCAGTTTATCCTCATATGTATTCTTATTTTCAGGTTAATTATATTTGTACTTTTAGGTACTCCTAAACTCTGAAGTCACATACCCTTTCAGTTCAAAGTGATTTAGTAAGTCACCTATTTTATTTTATTAATGTGATTTTTAAAGGCTTTATTTATTTATATGTTTATTTGAGAGAGAGAGAGAACATGTGTTGAGCGAGGGGTGGGGCAGAAGGAGAGGGAGAGAATTTCAAGCAGCTGCACACTAAGCGTGAGGCAGAGGCAAGGCTGGATCTCATGACGTTGACATCATGACTCGAGCCGAAACCAAGAGTCCCACGCTTAACTGACAGTCACTCAGGCACCCCTGTGAGCCACCTATTTTAATTCACCAATCCGAAATCATGAAATTCTCCTATTGATGCCCATGAACTACCTCATCTACCAGATTTGAGGAATTATTAAGTTATCAGTCAGAAAACACTGGATAATATAAAAATATGCTGCATTTTCCACTGAGGAACATTCAAAGCAGGGTTCAATAATATGATATTCATTTAGAATGTTCCTACATGCCAAATATAGTTTCAGCTTCACCTTTGCTGTTGATCTCATGGAGTCATGTCTAATCACAAATGTCTTATTGTTCCAAGAGAAAAATCATCTATGCAACTGCTTTTCCCTATGGTCTTTACGATTATGTAATTTATTCCTTGTTTAGATTATGACATCAATTTTATGTCTACTTTGTGGTTTATGTCTCAAATAATTTGTGACCGTATACTTATTTCTTGATTTTTCAATACACATTTTGTAGATCACATGTATGCTGGGTTTCTTGTTAGTATGGACACTCAGNATGCTGGGTTTCTTGTTAGTATGGACACTCAGTGAAAGATAGATGTTCCCTGTCTTAGTGAAAGAGATACATACTCTACAGTAAAAAAATAAAAGAAAGAAAAAAGAAAAAAATTGTTTCCCAGGTAAGATAAGGACATTGAGTTCCAAAAATACAGAGCTGTGGAATGATAAAAAGGATGAAAATGACAAATGATAAACTAAAAATAACAATGGCAGAAAATGTCCATTGGCTTTCCAGAGTGTCTAGACAGAGTGCCCAGGCCTGGCTTTAGATTGTTTACAGACACACATGAGGCAATGAGTTAAATTTACAAGCTCTGACTTTACCATACAACCATTTAGAATTACTATGAACTTCCTATTCATGTCCAGAAATCTTTGTAAGTATAATGTTGTAGAAATCTGTTTCTTTGTTGGTTTTCCTTCAATAGATACAGGAAAGTCATAGAAATCAGTTAACATGAGATGAGAAATATGTAAGACCCTAAGGCCTTCTTATTCTCCTTCTCTCCTTAACCTCCTTGTTATTCTTGCTGCGATATGCTGCAAATGCAACCAACCTGAGGCAGTTATTTCTTGTTCTTATCATTATTTTAATGACTCCTTGGAGGCAAAAACTATTCAAAGTGAGTGCTATTCAAATAATAAATACCTTCCCTCTACCAAAACTTAGCAACACACTCCCCAACAGATACTGAGTCAACAGCCTACTTTTACTTACATTTAGTTACATAATATCATAAATCAGGAGAATGCTAATTAGCAAATAAAAATATGAGATAAAGAGTAGTACCTGGCATGCCATAACACAAGTTCATGTCAGATTTTCAGTCTGTTCTTTAATTTCTGGCCTAGATTTCTAGGCTTTATATGTGTGCCTATGGTTAGATGTCAAAGAAGTT
>NW_023179831.1:0-715 GCF_002007445.2 Ailuropoda melanoleuca
GGAATTGATTTGACTATTTTTCATGTTGCTAAGCTGATCAAAATTTGATTTTCTTCTTTTTTTAAAAAAAAAGTTTTATTCATTTTAGAGAGAGAGCGAGAGAAAGAGAGTGCGTGGGGGGAGAGGGGCAGTGGGAGAGACAGTCTTCAGCAGACGGTGCACTGAGCGTGGAGTCCAACCAGGGCTGTCTCGTGACCCTGAGATCACCACCTTAGCCAAAACCAACAGTCAGATGTGTAACTGACTGTGCCACTCAGGCACCCCTCATTTTTTTTTAAGGTTTTATTTTTAAGTAATCTACACCCAACGTGGGCTCGAACTTTTACAACCCCAAGATCAAGAGTTACATGCTTTACCAACTGAGCCAGCCAGGTGCCCCCCAAATTTAATTTTTGTTTTGTTTTCTATAGTTCCCTCTACATTGGTTCAGTTCAGTTAACATTTTCAGTGCCTACTGTGCATTAGCCATTGTCATAAAAGTAGCGAACATAGATAGCTTTTACTGTGTGCTAGACACTGTTTTGAGCACTTATNGCTTAATATATTTTAATTAGGTAAACTTTACACTCTCCCTATGATGCGGATATTGTTACTATCCACATTTTGAGGCACAGAGAAATCAAGTGACTTGACCAAGGTCATATAGCTAGTACATGGTGGAGGCAGGATTTGAATGCTTGTTGATTTGATTTTCTGACTCCAGAGTTTTTGTCAG
>NW_023179832.1:0-3734 GCF_002007445.2 Ailuropoda melanoleuca
TAGTTTCCTGTTGGAAAATTGGAGGAGTTAAAATTGTATCCGTATAATGAATGCACATGGCGTAGTTTGGCACATAGGGATCAAGAAACCCAGGGTGGTGCAATCAGTCACGATCATCATGACTTGCCATTTATGGGCGGTTGCCCTGCAGGATCACGCAACTATGCCAGCATAAACTTGCAGGAGGTGTTTGAGGCATTGCCTGCAACAGGTAAGCAACCATAGCTCCCTGTCTTAGAGGCCTTTGTTGTGAGTTATCTGTCTCTGTATGTTTGCTCTTTAGCGAAGCAGCCCTGGGTGGGCACCACCTGTGCCTGTCTGTGGTCTTCCTGGAAAGCGTGCTTCTAAAACCTGCTTATTCCCTTCTCTCTCTGCAAGTGATAACCCGCCAACCTCTGAGTGCTAGCAATTTGCAAGGTATTGATTTACTTGACTCCTGCACTGCCTCCTAGAACACGCACACGCATTGTAAAACTTGTTTCTTCCTTTATACAATTGGATTTCTTTTATTTTCTATGTTCTTGACAATAGTCCAATTTCGATCTTTGCCCCAGAATTTTAGTGCTGTGTTTTCCTTTTCGACCAGCTCTTTTAGCACTGATAGCAGCTAATGCCCTAAACTCATCTCTGCTGATATCGGTAATATCCCAACCCCATCTCCACTGACATCAGTTAATGTCCCAACCCATCTTCACCAATACCAGTTAATGTCTCAAATCCCTCCCCACATGGACTGGGTGGAGATGAGTTAGGGATATTAGCTGACATCAGTGCTAAAAGAACATATTTAAAAAACAAAACAAAACAGAGCAATACATTTCTGCAGCAAAAATAAAAATTAAAGAATAAATATAAAATTAAAACATTAAATTACAAACATAATAGGCAACATGTCTTGGGTACTTAAAATATGCAATGACCCAGCTAAACCCTTTTCTTGGGTTATGCTGTCACCCTGCCGAAGAATCCTTGAGGTAGTTTCCACCATTGTCCCCATTTTATGGATGAGAAAACAGAGACCTGAATGGACTGAATCACACTCCTCTGTTGAGCAGGTGCATGCTGGACACAAGTCTGGGGTTTGGGGGGCTCTAATAAAGTGCATTCCTATGTTCCCTCTTGAATTCTAAACCAGCTGAGAGAAACAAAATCATCAGAAGGATGGAGATCAAAAGTTTGCTTTTACTGATGTAAAAGTTGAACTGGAAGAAGTGGTTTCTGCAGTGACAACTCCTGCTTCCTACTTCTCAGCGACCCTCAGTTGAGATCGTGGGGACGTCTGGTTCTGCAGGGCAGACACACCAAACCAGCTGGCTGCCTGAGATCCCTCCAGGATGGAGAGGGGAAAAAAGTAGAGAGTAAATCCCTGCATACTGTTTTTTTATTACTAATGAAAACTGGATTTGAGGACGTGGTTTGAATGAACCAAATGCCTTTCTGTGCCAAGCTCATAACTAGGCAGACTTAGCCACCAGGGTCTCACCGCTAAGTAAGCCGCCATTGTGGGCAGGAGAGAGAAACCTCCAGAACTGCCACCATATTCCTCTGGCTCTGGCTCCCTGGCTTCCTTGATGTCATTAATCCTGTTCCTTTCTTCCTTGGAACTTAAGCAGTTGGGGTATGTCTGACTGAGGGTTGGGTTTCCCCTCTTTAGGCCAACTGCATAAAGCTCGGGTGTGGATGTTTTCTCACTTCTCTTAGCTTCAGCTGCGGTGCTGGGGCTGGAGGGAAAGCACAGTGCTCTCTGTCACTCCGGAACAGTCTAAGTGAGATTTGAACCTTAAATGACAATGAATGTGCCCATTCCCTCTATATCAGTAGTTGCCAGGTCAACACTGGTGTGCAGAAGAATCACCTGATACTGTCCTAATGAAGAACAGAGTCTTAGGCCTGCCCACTCCATGCCCCCCACCCTCTCTAGCCCCCTACACGCCCACACATATAGTAGAAGAGAGCTTCAGGATCCTTTTGCCTTGTTTGGGATGGCCTTCTCCTACGTCCATTATGGAGTGAATTCTTGAACACAGCCATCCTCCCAGTTGTCCAAAGCATAGCTCTAGGGTGACTGAGTACTATCTCTGATATTTACGTGGATCTGACCAATTCCAACAGGCCACCTTTGTTGTCCCGGGTCAGCAGCACACTGTGGTGCCGGCCCACCCCAATGTGACTGTTTATTTGGGGCTTTCAAGACCGAGCTTTGGCGCTCTTGGAGGCATGCAAATGGATCACCTGTTGGCCTCAGGAGTAGCATTAGCTTTTCAATGAATATTCAAGCACTTAAAAAATATTTTAGGCAGCAGTCTTCCTTTTTCCAGTATTTAAACAAACCTTATCTTTTTAATCTTGCAAATGTGTCCTAGTGGAATAAAAAGAGTCGGCATTAAGTTCAGGGTGTATCAGGCAAGTCTTGATGTTATTGCACTTGACATTTGCCTAGCTCAGGTAATCATGGACCAAGGCCTAGGTTCCGCCTTGAAGGTTCTCAGATTTAGATTAACTGGTAAATTATGTGTGTTATGATGCTTCCTCGCTGTGTAATCTTAGCTCTGTGCCTCCATTCCTTATCTGTAAAATGGGAATTATGGTAGTATTTACTAATACTGTTTTTTAAGATGTTAATGTGTAAGCATGATCAAAATACTATCAGCACACTGGAGAGGTAAGGGAGTAATCAGAATAGATAAGATTTCGGACACTTGGGTGGCCCAGTCGGTTGAGCTTATGGCTATTAATTTTGACTGAGGTCATGATCTCAGGGTCATATCTTGTGGCCATGAGATGGAGCCCTGAGTGGGGCCCCACGTCCAGCCCCACCTCGAGCCCCAGTGCCCAGTGGGGAGTCTGCCTGACATTTTTTCCCTCTACCCTTCACTCCCGTGCGCACGCACCTTCCCTCTCTCTCTCAAATAAATAAATAAATAAATAAATAAATAAATAAATAAATCTTTAAAAAGAATAGATAAGACTTTAAAAAAAATAAAGAGCTTACTTGGAGTCTTAAAACCTATTTATTTTAGGTCAAGTTTTAGAATTTACAAAACTTTCAACTTTCCTATACTTTAACTGTTTGATGATANCTTTCAACTTTCCTATACTTTAACTGTTTGATGATATACATACTATTTCCCTGCTTTTTGCAGATGGCACAACTAAGGTCGGGTGGATTACATGTCTGGATTAAAGTGGAACATGGATAACTTGCAGAGGTGGGAAGATGGTCCAGATCTTTGCCCCATCATCTATCTCCCTTTCCTTTTTATTCTCTTCTTTGGTTAGAATTGTAGATGAGCTTTTTATTCAGTTGGCATAAATCTTCTTTAGCAAAACTAGGACCAGTTGTGTTTGCCCATCCCTCTTCCGCATGTATGGATGTTGCTTTCCTCGTTACTTCTGCAGAGTTTGCTAACGCAGCTCAATCCCATGCACACATCTGACCTGCTCAGAGAGCAGGATCGCTTTCCTTATTAAACTGGGCCTGGCTTGAAAGTGGTCTTTGGCATTCACCTTCAAGTAAATTCTAGATATCAGAGGTTTTGTCTTCAAAGCATTGTTTGTACACACCAGAGATGCACCACTGCTAGGCTTCATCCAATCTGGCCAACAAATTTTCTATTCAGCCTTGGCTTTATCATCAGTTTCAGCCTCTGGATGTCAGGATAGACATATAGCTATCCATAGCTACATGTTTAAACATAACTTTGGGCACCTTTGGTCTTGTCTATGGTCAATAA
>NW_023179833.1:0-1435 GCF_002007445.2 Ailuropoda melanoleuca
ATTTTTAGACTTAAATAATTCCTGTGCAAAATACCTGAAACTCTTCATAAGGTTAAAAATGAAAAGTGTTTGAACATCTATTAAGTGAAATAAGGTATTTTAGTAGAAATCTCTAAATGAAGAAAGTAATAAATTTCAGAAGCAGTTTAGAAAGGACAAATTAGTGTGTAAGTGAAGATTCTCTGTGGGGTATGGAAGGTCAGTGGTCATTAAGCTCTGTGGTTATCTTCTAAAGACTTCTTGTTTATGTTTTTCTTTTTTTCCCCCTGTTGCCTATACCTTGGGACTGGAGCTTATGGTCAAGTATACGGACACACAATCACTGCTCAGTTGATACAGGTTGTTCTGCTACTGTTGTTTAGTTGTTTGTATTACTGCCAACCACATCACATTTCACTTCATGTCTTCTACCCCACCAATCTCTTCTTTTAAGTCTGTCTTCCACATTGGCACCAGTTAGCTTTCTTTTTCTTTTCTTTCCTTTTTTTATACGGTTTTATTTATTTGAGAGGGAGCTCATGCACAGGAATGGGGGGAGCAGAGCGAGAGTGAGAAGCGGACTCCCTGCTGAGCAGGGAACTTGATCTCAGGACCCTGAGATCATGACCTGAGCCAAAGGCAGCCACTTAACTGAGCCACCCAGGTGCCCCACAAGTTAGCTTTCTAAAAACATTGTTTATTATATACTGGGTTCTCTATGGCTTTCTGGATAAAGACTGCACACCTTCTGGTAGCATATATGGCCCTCTGCAACCCAGCCACAGGCTTCCTTTCCTTGTGTAATTATTGCCATTTCATGCTTATTCATCCTTCCTTTTTATTCCCCTTGCCCTGGCCACTCAGGACTTCTGGTTATCAAATTGTGCTCTGTACATTCATTCCTTTATATGTGCCATGATAACCCTTCCTCCCACTTTTTCACCTGGCAAATTCTGGTTGCCACTAAGTTTGCAAGTTTGTTGTTCTCTGTGATCTCAGAGGATTTTGATTTTGCACCTGCTTTTGGCTTCACCCCTCATGTGAATTCACTGAAGTCAGGGGGTAAGTCTTAATTCATTTTTGTGTCTTCATTTAGGCTGGCCGAATTGTTAAATGAATGTAACTGGTTGTATTTAAATGCACCTTACTTGTTTTTAGGTGAAATGTTTTATTGCTCTGTCCATAGGGGTTAGAGTGGTGTCTGTTGGCTTGTGTTATACTTTGATTCATGTGGGCACTTTAAAACAGACTGTGCTATTTGATGTTGAGTATATCTCTATTTACATAAAATATGTAAATACATAGATTGTTGGTGTACCAATAATTAATAGATTCTTTATTCAAATGATATATGTTCTTTTCTATTAAATTATTGGAATGAATCCCTTCACTCCTGTGTAGTTCTGAGCAGAATACTATATTACCTCCTAAAAGCTGAGTTTAGGTTTCTGATTTG
>NW_023179833.1:1663-1990 GCF_002007445.2 Ailuropoda melanoleuca
AATTTTTAATTTTAATTTTAATTTTTTTTAAAGATTTTATTTATTTATTTGACAGAGACAGAGACAGCCAGTGAGAGAGGGAACACAAGCAGCGGGAATAAAGAGGAAGAAGCAGGCTCATAGCAGAAGAGCCTGATGTGGGGCTCGATCCCACAATGCCAGGATCACGCCCTGTGCCCACGGCAGACGCTCAACCGCTGTGCCACCCAGGCACCCCTATTTTTAATTTTTTAAGAAATAGTCAAACTGTTTTCCGTATTGACTGTATAATTTTGCATTCCCATGAGCAGCATATGTAGGTAGCTGTGTATGTGTAAGTCTATTTCT
>NW_023179834.1:0-1525 GCF_002007445.2 Ailuropoda melanoleuca
AACTTGCCCAGATAAGGACATTGCACAGTGCCCAGGGAGGTGTCCAACCCATTCGTGGACCCTCTAGGATTATACCCTTCTGGTTCAGAAGGGGAGCTGGTTTCCAACAATCAGTCCTGATCACAGTGGCCCCAAGAGCACCATGATAAATGCCTGGAGGACAGAAATGCTGGGGAGCCAGGCACACCACTATATGGGCTAAAAACAATGTGGATTCCAGGTTCTATCACAGCAGGAGGTCATCCTCTAGCAGCCCCAGGCCCACTGCTGGCTGGCCTACCACAAAGACCAGACCCAGGAAAGAGCTTCTCACCATCTTCCGGCCCCACATAAGCCTCCACTCAAACTGTACAAAGAAGATAACTGGCCCCCTTTCTTCTTTTCTTGAGAGAAGATAACCAAGAACATCTACTGAAAAACCTTGCTGTCAGGATGATCCTTCCAAAAACTGGGTTTGCAGCCCTTCCTCACCTGATAGCAAAGACAATTCTCAACTATAGTAATGACATCTCCCCAGAAGGGGGACTGACTACCCAGATCGAAGTGTGCCANTGAAGTGTGCCGGAGCCTCCTGACAGCCCAAGCTCCTGGCCCTGCTCCCACATGTGAAAGAGCCTGACGTGATTTCTGAGGAAAGGCCTCTGTGGCCGAGCAGGCTCCAACTCACAGAGAACTGAGTTCAGGGCTCCATGTACTTTGCCTGCGTTACTGCCATTTCCTCAGTGATCTTCCTGTCTCAGCTCGTTTCCCCCAAACTCATTCATATCTGACTACACCACTCTCCTGAATAAAATCCTTCACAGCTTCACATTAAAAAACCTGCATACAGGGGCACCTGGGTGGCGCAGTCAGTTAAGTGTGTGAGTCTTGATTTTGACTCAGGTGGTGATCTCAGGAGTGTGAGATTGAGCCCTGCATCTGGATCTGTTCTCAGTGGGGTGTCTGCTTGAGATCCTTTCTCTTCCCCTCCCCCCCACCGCTTGCACACTCTTGCTCCCTCTCTCTCTCTAAAATAAATAAATAAATCTTAAAAAAAAAAAACTATATACAAATGTTCATGGAAGCTTTATGTGTAACAGCCCCAAACGGGGATCAGTCCCTATGTCTTTCAACAGGTGAGTGGTTATATACATTATACATGACGGAATACTGCTCAGCAATAAAAAGGAACGAACTCATGATACATACAACCACTTGGTTTTTTTTTTTTTAATTTTCCAGGGAATTATGGCTGAACAAAAAAAGCCAATTCCAAAAGTTACAAACTCTACGATTCCATTTATACATTTTTGAAAGGTCAAAACTTTAGAAACAGAGGACAGAGAGGTTAGGAACAGGGAAGGGGTGGGAGAGAAAGGTGTGGTGATAAAGGGGCAACATGAAGGCTACTTATGGTGTTGGAATGCAATTTATACACACATACACACACACACGCACACACACACACACACACGCACACACACACACAACCAGTACAAATAAAACGGAGAAATCTAAACAAGATTGGCAGGTTGTGTTGACGTCA
>NW_023179835.1:0-1182 GCF_002007445.2 Ailuropoda melanoleuca
AAGCATTAGCAAATGTCACCTCTGTGTGTGGGGAGGGACACAACATACCTGGTTACTAACCATTGATCTAGAGTTTTACACTGGAGAAAAATATTCTTTAATTAAATAAGGACAGTTTGTATTTTTAATAAAAATGGGCAGACTAAATCTGTTTTTCCAAGGGAAGTCATTTTTCAGCAAATATTGGCCAGGTAAAGGATGTGGAAGTGCATTTCAAGAGGAAAAATCTGGATAAAACCAAAGAAGGATGAAATGTACAGTTGGATTGCAAATCAATAAGTAATTTCACTTATGTATTGTGTCATAAGCAGAGATAAGGTTGCTGGGGCTATGGAAAAGGGAAGAATAACAAATAAGGATACAATTGAAACAAAAAATCTCAAAATCTTAGGTGGAATAACAGGGTTCATTTGTTTGTTTGTTTGTTTGCTTGTTTTTGCCTTTAAAAATCCACTCCATCCGATCCAGAAGGATGAGACCTGGCATAGGAAGAGGAAGTTAGAAGAGTACTTGTGATAGGACAGGATAGGATGAAGTGACCAGTCCACATCAGAAGAGTAACACAGGAAAGGTATTAGTACTGCTCACTTACTTGATGGATAGAAATCACGGAAGGAGAGTCTAAGACGTCCTTGGGGTGAGAGTACGGTACTAGGTGACAAGGACAAGGTGGAAGCAGCTGTGTGTCTACACATATGTACATGTTTAGAAGAGGAAGGAGACATATCTTAAAGCCCTGAATTTCAGGGGCCAGGAAAACAATCAGAGGTCTCATTTTCAGCCTGAACCCTGAGCCATTAGCATTACTTAAACCTAAGTTGGACTCAGGCTGACTCCCAGAACCTAAAAGAATGAAGGGATTGAGTCTAAATCCACCCTCCCTACGATCTCAGGAAACCTTTCCCTCTACAAGGTCTCTGGCACTCACCCTTTGATCTCTGCCTCAAGCCCCCAGGGATAGACTCTCTCTGTTTCTGAGGTAGCTTGTCCAGTGCGGGACAGCTCCAAGNAGGACAGCTCCAAGTGCCAGATAGGTCTTCTGCCTACTGAGCCTCAAACTGCCTCCTTCTTCAGGACTCATAAAAGTCCTCAATCCACCTTCCAAAGGAGAACAGCAGCCATGGAACCTGGTGGTTAACTGAGGGATCTGAAGTCAGTCAGGACGGTGTATATGCCTAGGAA
>NW_023179836.1:0-697 GCF_002007445.2 Ailuropoda melanoleuca
AGAAATGTAATTGTTCATCGCCTTTACTCACAGGATTTCCATTCTTTTGATCTCTTTTTAATACCTCATAACTTCCACTTGAAGATTTTTTATTTATAATCAGACCTTCTTCAAATGGGAGCCAGGGTTGGAACAAGGATGCCCCTGAAGGGATCCCAGTGTCTCCTTTTTAATATAATAAGCAGTTGTGGAATTTTTTTGATTTTGTTTTTGTTTTTTAAAGATTTTATTTATTTGTCAGAGAGAGAGAGCAGAAGCAGGGGTGGCAGCAGACAGAGGGAGAAGCAGGCTCCCCGCTGAACAAGAAACCCGATACAGGACTCTATCCCAGGACCCTGGGATCATGAAATGAACTGAAAGCAAGCCCTTAACTGACTGAGCCACCCAGGTGTCCCAGTTGTGGAGTTTCTTAGGAAGAATTTTAAAACTCAATTTACATAACTAATAATTTTCTGCTTACCTTAGATTCTTTTTTTTAATGATTTTTTTATTATATTATGTTAGTCACCATTACCTTAGATTCTTTTCCAAAATCCTACATACTGAAATTTCCCTTTTCTTACCTAATTTAGTTAGCCCAGCAGTTTCAAATATTACATAATATATTGGGAAGATTCTAAACAAGAGATAGAAAGGTAAAACAATGCTAGAAAGAAACCTAAAGTAAAATTTCAAAAAGTATGATCTTAATTTCAAT
>NW_023179836.1:2357-6026 GCF_002007445.2 Ailuropoda melanoleuca
AGTCCATAGTCTCTCATGTTTCATTCCCCCTTCTGATTACCCCCCTTTTCTTTATCCCTTTCTTCCCCTACCGATCCTCCTAGTTCTTATGTTCCATAGATGAGAGAAATCATATGATAATTGTCTTTCTCTGCTTGACTTATTTCACTTAGCATTATCTCCTCCAGTGCCGTCCATGTTGCAGCAAATGTTGAGAATTCGTTCTTTCTGATAGCTGAGTAATATTCCATTGTATATATGGACCACAGCTTCTTAATCCAGTCATCTGTTGAAGGGCATCTCGGCTCCTTCCACGATTTAGCTATTGTGGACAATGCTGCTATGAACATTGGGGTGCATATGGCCCTTCTCTTCTCTACGTCTGTATCTTTGGGGTAAACAACCAGTAGTGCAATGGCTGGATCATAGGGTAGCTCAATTTTTAACTTTTTAGGGAATCTCCAGACTGTTTTCCAAAGTGGCTGTACCAACTTGCATTCCCACCAGCAGTGTAAGAGGGATCCCCTTTCTCCACATCCTCTCCAACATTTGTTGTTTCCTGCCTTGTCCATTTTTGCCATTTTAACTGGCGTAAGGTGGTATCTCAAGGTGGTTTTGATTTGAATTTCCCTGATGGCTAATGATTTTGAACATTTTTTCATATGTCTGTTAGCCATTTGTATGTCTTCATTGGAAAAGTGTCTGTTCATATCTTCTGCCCATTTTTTGATTTGATTATTTGTTTCTCGTGTATTGAGTTTGAGAAGTTCTTTGTAGATCTTGGATACTAGTCTTTTATCTGTAGTGTCATTTGCAAGTATATTCTCCCATTCCTTGGGCTGCCTCTTAGTTTTGTTGACTGTTTCCTTGGCTGTGCAGAAGCGTTTTATCTTGATAAAGTCCCACAAGTTCATTTTTTCTTTTGTTCCTCTTACCTTTGGAGATGTGTCATGAAAAAAGTTGGTGTGGGGGCACCTGGGTGGCACAGCGGTTAAGCGTCTGCCTTCGGCTCAGAGCGTGATCCCGGCGTTATGAGATCGAGCCCCACATCAGGCCCCTCCACTATGAGCCTGCTTCTTCCTCTCCCACTCCCCCCTGCTTGTGTTCCCTCTCTCGCTGACTGTCTCTATCTCTGTCGAATAAAGAAATAAAATCTTTAAAAAAAAAAAAAGAACTACTCTAAGCATTATTTTTGACAACTGTGTGATGATAATTATTTGGGAATATTGAAAAATTGATATATTTAGGCATAGAAGAAAGACTATTTCAATCACCAGAGGTATCATAAAGCATAATGATTAAATAGGAACTAGATATCACAAGTGTAATTCAAGTTTATAGGCGATTCAGTAGTCAGTAAATTTGTGTTGAGTCCCAAAACATAGGGTTAGAGCATTTTATATCTCACCTGCCTAGATAAGCATCCTTCCTGGAAATTGGTATAGATCTGAGTCTGAAGGTGGGAGTATGGTTAGCTCATCACCTAAAGTAGAGAGTGGATCAGTAGTTGACCCTTGGTCTTTGTGTGTGTGTGTGTGTGTGTGTGTGTGTGTGTTTGTATGTGTGTATTTATATTTATCATGCAATTTTTGTGAATTTTACCTTTCTATAAGTAAGTCACAGTATTGGGATGTTGCCATAATTTGTGAATTTTTCTGTTTTTTTTTTCTTTGAATATGCTTTCCGGTTCTTTCTGACTCTCCTACTGGGTTTTCTAAAATGCATATATTGATCCACTTGGTAGCATCCATTAAGTCCCTCAGGCTTTCTTCACTATTTTTCATTCTTTTTCCATTTTGCCCTTCTGACTAGATAATTTACAGGGACCTTTAATCAAACTCAGTGATCATTTCTATTGTTCAATCTCATTTGCTCTTAAACCCCTGCTGAATTTTTCAGTTCAGGTATTCTATTCTTCAGCTCCATGATTTCTGTTTAATATTTTTAAGTTTTCTGGCTCTGAGTTGAAATTTTGTCTTGGTTTGTGTATTATTCTCTGGCTCCAGTGAGCATCTTTATGACAGTTATTTTGAATTCTCTGTCAGGTAAACCACGTATTTTTATTCTGTAGAGTCAGTTTGTGGAGATTTCTCTTATTTCCTTTTGGAAAGTATTTCAACCTGTCTTCATTTTCTTTGACTCTCTGCATTGGTGTCTGCACTTTAGACAAAACACACACCTGTCCTACTATTCATGGACTTGCCTTGGACTAGAGAAGCTACCACCAATAAGCCTGGTCAGAGACTTTGGAGGCCTCTCAAGTTTGCGCAGTCTAATCCTCTTTCTTTGCTCTTAGTTGCTGCCCCCTTACCCCCAGACATCCATTGTGGGCTGAGTTGCATCTGTGTTCTAAAATAAGCCAATTCCTCAGGGAGCTCACAGATAAGTTTGTTACCACACAAGTGGTGCACATTTTCCCTCATCCTAGAGAAGCTGTAAGACGGGGGTTTCCAATTGCTCACCCAAACTGAGCCTGGCTGAGGAATTTGATGACTTCCAGCCCAAACCACCATCTTTTTTCTTTTTCAATGGGCAGCTAAATTATGCCATGACCTGTAGCCGCTCTGTTTTCTGACAGATAGTCAGAAGCCAGTCTTTTGGGCACACCTAATAAAAGTTGGGGCATTGGACACATGATGTACTTCTTTTCTTCCCCAGGAGAAGCCAGAAACTGGGGGGTTTTGTCCCATTTTGAAGGTGCTGTGTAAGCAAGAGTGTTACAACAAGAAGATATCTAGAATTGCCCTGGCAGTTTCAATATGACTAGATTCATGGGAGCAGGACTATCCTAACTAGTATCTGGATTTCTTACAAAGGGAATCTGTACAGGAAATGTTCTGAATCAGGGTGTTCATGGGGGTCGGAGGGTCTAGGGCTTCCTCTTCTGCCATGTTGCTGAATGGGAAATGAGAATTTATTTTTGGTTCCTCTTTGGGGGATGTTTAATCCCTACAGTGGAGGGAAACCTTGAGTAAAATTTTAAGTCCCTAAGGAATTAGAGACACACTGTGGTCCTTTGTGTAAATACAATCCCCTCAATGCCCTATTACACCAGAAACCATTCCCTGCAGAAGAGACTGAGCAAGCTTCTGCCCTGTTTATAACTGAGTACATTATATCATTACAGTCACCTTAAGTCTTCTGTGATTTATCAAGTGTCAAAAATGATGACAATAAAGGCTGTTTATTTTGATCTGCTTCTTGAAAGGACACATAATCAGAAATTGTTATCTGAGGTTCAGAAGGATTTGCAGGGCTCATCAGAATTTAAGTGTGGGCTGCATCCTCATAGAATCCAAGGGAGCAAAGCCACAGAAACTAAATCTTCCCTTTCAGGACCAGAGGGGTAATACTGGTAAGGAAGCACCAAGGTGTTCTTGCCTAAGGGGGCTGAGTTTCTGATCCATTTATATTCATGTCTTCTTTTTGTGCTGGAAATCCAGGGATCTAAGATATGCCACTTTCTTTCCAGTTTTTGCTGCCCTCAGACTCACGCGAAATTGATAGAAAGACCTGTTTGAGGGGAGGGTGGTGATGCAGAGAAGGTTCAGAGATTATCAGGATTCAAGGATGCAATTTATTGGTCAAATTCATGGACAGAACTGTCACTATTGTGCATTTGTGGTTTTTACTCTGTGACATGGGGCAGGAATTTAAACTCCCCTAGACTCTGGTCCTTTATTTTTTTTT
>NW_023179837.1:0-3616 GCF_002007445.2 Ailuropoda melanoleuca
ATGTCTCTCAATGATAAAATTGCTCATATTCTTTCATTTTCCAGGTATTTTCCTGTTGGTATGGAATATAAACATTAAGATAATGTGTTTTAAAAATATCAAGGCCCTAAAATAACATTTGAATTGAAAGAGGTAATCTATTTATTTGTTTTAAAGATTTTATTTATTTATTTGAGAGAGAGAGAGCACGCACGAGAGAGAGAGAGCACAAGCAGGGTGGAGGGACAGAGCGAGAGGGAGAAGCAGGCTCCCCACTGAGCAGGGAGCCTGATTCAGGGCTTGATTCCAGGACCCCAGATCATGACCTGAGCCAAAGGCAGACACTTAACCAACTGAGCCACCCAGGCACCCGAAGAGGTAATCTATTTAATAGAACTTGGTGACTTGAGGTTTTCTATGAAAATCTTTTTTCTAATACAGATATAAAAAATTGCTAATATAATCCAATAATACTTACAATATTCTAGTGAATTACAAAACTATAGTAAGATGTCAAGGTACTGTTAGACTATCAAACAGTAAGCACTGAGTAATTTTTAAAGCCTTTTTTTTTATCATTTCAAGAAACTTATTTTGCTATTAAGCAAGGTAACCTGGACGATGTACGTTTGCTATAACTAGAAACATCCTATAATAAACATTTATGAAAAAAAATTATGAATTTTTATTATGTAAAGTTATTTGGCTGTTAAATATGGCAGCTTGAACACTTGGATTTATTTCTACTCTATCCAGAAACTGTACTAAAATGATAATGAGGAAATACAAGAGCCATAAACTGACAAGGACAAAGAGAATGTTGAGAGGAAATAACAGAGAATTTGCTTTGTTCAAATGTAGGTGAGGGTTTACCTACTCAGACAGGCGAACAAGTTCTGGGAAGAATCATTACCAGTTGTGGGTGCAGATTTAGCTTGAAATCTCACCTTATCCTATGCAAGGAAGCATATTTTAGGAAGAATACTATGGTTCATGTAGATAAGAATTTTCCACAAGTCAAGCTATATCATAAAAGAAAACAAGAGTTGGGTGGAGGCCTTATTTGTGCTCTGAGTTTACTGATATGGATTTATTGATAAGTCAAACTTCATTATACAGCCAGAGACAGTCAGGAGTAAAGTTTTTGTGTCCTCTGAGTGTAAGTGAGGATTTATCCTGAAATCAGACCTCATCAGACGTAAGCTGATATATTCAGAGGAGAAGTCTTTGGTGTGCAAGGAATATAGGCATAAGTTGACTGAGATATCAGGGGCAAGCTAACTTGAGAGAGAGAAACCCTATTTGTTTTAGAAGAGTGAAATGTGTCAAGATAGAGCTCACCAAACTCAGGCAGCTACATCCTACAAAGACTTAATGATCCATGATTTTAAAATACCAAGTATACTGTGATGACGCTCTAGCTTTTATCTCCAGCCCTAACATTTCACTTGCACTGAAGATTCTTATATACAACTGCCTGTTGAACATTTCTATTCAGATAGATAATAGGACTCTCACAGTTTAACATTTCCAAAGCCAGCTTTTGAAAATACTCTGCTTCCTCTTACTTCCTCAATCTCTCTTCCATATGAGTAGAGGACCCACCCTAATTTCCAATTGCTCAGCCTAAAATTTTGAAATCATCCTTGACCCCTTTCTTATGTTATAATCCATATCCACCCAGGCTGTCAGGAAATTCTGCCAGCTCCACAATCAACCATGTCCAGAATCTGTCCAGTTCTTACCACATCCAGTGACACCGCCCCAGGTCAGGATACCTCAGTTCCCTCTCAGATTTCATCTCCATCTAGTCTTTCTCCACCCTCCCCTAGTCACTCTGGTGCTTACAGTCTTCCTTGCTATTCTTAAAACACAGTAAGCATTCTCTTATCTTCAGGACATTGTGTTTTTGTTCTTCTGGCTGGAATACTCTTCCTTTCAGATAAACATGTTGAGTGTCTGCCTTCAGCTCAGGTCATGGTTGTGGGGTCCTGGAATCACGACCCACATGGGGCTCCCTGTTCACTGGGGAGCCTGCTTCTCCCTCTCTCTCTTCCCTTCCCCTGCAGCCCCTCACCCCTGCTCCTGTTCTCTCTTGCTCACTCTCGCTCTCAAATAAATAAAATTTTAAAAAAATTTTCAACTCTCTAGAAACTTTAATATTGATTCCTTTTACTTCACTTTGGAATGTCATATCTATTATACAGACGTGTCTCAATAGAAACCTCCAGCTTCACATCCTACTACATTTTTTTATGTTATGTTCTCTCACATAGAAGTTTAGCTCTATAGAGGCAGACACTTCATCTCCTTTTCATCGATAGAACTACAGTATCCCTAACACTGCCTGACACATAGCTTTCTAGAATATTTGTTCAATGGATGAATGAACACAGAAGAGAGATGAGGGAATAATCTGGGTAATGGTAAAGAGAAATACCAGAAGGGCAGAACTGATAAGACTGAAGTGAGACCCCAGCCTCCATCCTTCAAGAGATTAACAATCAGATTTCCACAAATAAAAACAGCTATGAGATAACTCTGACACCCACTTTAGCAACACAGTGGAACGAAAAAAACAAAACAAAACAAAAACCACCTGAGAATAACTGCACTAAAAAAGAAGACACCCTCATTTTGCCAGCATCATCCCATCCCACAAGCTAGTATTTCTAAGTGCTGAGAGGCAATTTCCCAGCTAGTAAGAGTTCCCCTTGCCAGAAAGGAAAAGCAGGATAACCATCCAGCTTCCCCAGCCTCTGGGAGCACCAAAGTCCTGTTTAAGCTTCACCTCTCCCAGACCCCCAAAACTGAGACAAATAGAAACTATAGACATAGCTAGGGACAAGGAAGAAAAGCAGGGGTTACCAGTAGCAGCCACATATTGGGAGAGACTGTGGTTTACAGTGACCTGCTCTGCAGACTAACACAGCAGATTTCGCTACTGAAGAAACTAATAGCCAGCACTGCTGCTATGGAGAACCCTCTACAGTTTTCATTAGTTTTTGTCCCACGGGCATTTGTATTCCCTGCTGCCAGCCCCCCACTAGAGCCTGGGAACCACACTGACAGCCAGCCCAGACCTCTACAGCTGCCCTATTGCAAGAAAACAGCCTAGACCCCTGCAGCTGACTCCTACCACCATATGTACTTTTGGGGCTAGCCCATCTAGCCATGCACTTGCACATTGCCAACCTGACATCTGTCATTAGCATACACTAATGCACATGCCTGGAGGAGATTGTATGGACATGGGAGAGCACTCCAACAGCCAGGGTACCCACAGCTCCTTGTGGGCCCAGATCAGGCCCTGTCTTCTGTCACTGGCCTGCACCACTATGCCTCAATGCCTGCTCTCACCACTCCTGTTCAACATACTATTAGAAATTCTAACTGGAGCAACCAGACAAGAAAAAGAAATAGAAGGCATCCAAGTTGGAAAGAAAGAAGTAAAATTGTCTTTTTTTGCTGATGATATGATCTTTTATATATAGAAAATCCTAGACTCCACCAAAAAAAAAGCTGTTAGAACTAATGAAGAAATTCAGTAAAGTTGCAAGCTACTAAATCAATGTGTAGAAGTCAGTTATGTTTCTATATACTTATAATAAAACATCTGAACAAGAAATAAAAAAAA
>NW_023179838.1:0-3509 GCF_002007445.2 Ailuropoda melanoleuca
ATGACAGAATCAAACTTAACAGGAAAAAATCTGGCATTTAGAGTAGATTTACAGTAAGTCATAGGTAAGAACCGAAGATCGTCTAATGAAGACCTGAAGGCTTCAGTTTCACCAGAGGTGATATGGTGGCACTGAGTAAAAAGACACAAAATCAGTCTGTGTTCATAGAAGGGAATGTTGAAAGATACTTTTTGCATCTAATAACAGAGTCCATCCTTCCTCAGTGGCTGCATATTAGAATCACTGAGGAAGGTTTTAAATAAAATTCCGGTTCCCTGGGCTTTCGGCAACTTGTCTGCCTTCTTTTTCTAGACTTCTTGCAGCTACCTCTTCTGGCATGTGGTGTTCTTCTCTTCTAAAGTCTTTTATTCTATCCTATGATATTTTTGCATATCTGAGTCAGTATCTTCAAAAATTAACTTCTATGTTTTTCTGAGATTACCTCCATTCTGCCAGGAGCTGGTAAGACTTGGCTTTATTGAGTATTGGCACTGCTGCAAAACACGAATGTTCTTGGCATAATTCCTCACAACTGCCTCCCTAAGTAGTTTCTCTCATATTTCATGATTTGGTTGAAAACCCAATATGGTTAGGAAAAAGATGTGCATAAGTGAAGCATAATTATATTGATTCATGTTCACCTGATAAAGATTTATTTGTCCTCAAGGCATAATAATGGCCGAGATTTGCCCATGATCAATAACTCTTGAACCAATAAATCTTGATATCGGCAACAAAAGCCAATACCTACTTAAACTTTTTTCGAAGTGTTGTTATAATATGCTGATGGCATGAAACATGTGGGCACATAAAACACAATCTCTTGAGCTTTACGTTGACACTATATTTGTATCCTCTAAGAGTTAATATTCTAGATTCCAGTGACATAGGAGCAACCTGCTGATCAAGGGGAAAGTTAATAATGAGGACTGATAGTTAATAACCGTTTTTAGAACACCAAATAAGATTAGTGTATGTGGAAGCACTTTGTTGAAACGCAAACCACTGGAGAAATGTGAAGTATAACAGAGTTTGCCTATGGATTTTAAGCTTTGTCCAATACGCTGGCAAAATAAAAACAAATTTTTTTTTTTTTGGTCAAAGAGCAGGAATAGAAGCAAGATTTGAGAAGAAATGAGGCAAAAGCGACAGTGACAACACCGTATTGGGTCCCTAGCATGGGCCAGGAGCTGAGGGGATTATATGATGTGNTTTTTTTTTTTGGTCAAAGAGCAGGAATAGAAGCAAGATTTGAGAAGAAATGAAGCAAAAGCGACAGTGACAACACCGTATTGGGTCCCTAGCATGGGCCAGGAGCTGAGGGGATTATATGATGTGTCTTGTTATATTTCACTCCCATAGTTCTAGTAGGTTCAAGCCAAAACTCAAGCACAACTCAAATTCCTACAGAACTGAGGTTTAGGCTAAGGAACTAGTTGTACAGTTTTAAGTAGCAGAGCTGGACTTTAAGTCCATGTCTGTCTAAACCCGAAGATCATGGTCTTTCCGGGTTGCTCTAAACAGAAAGCTTCAATGGTTACCTTTTCAAAGTCATTTGGGATTTGTTAGCAGTCTTTTCCTTAGTTCGGCTGACAGGCCTGTGCTGTTCTTCCCTTTTCACTCAAGCACTATTTTCTCTGTACACTCACATGCCTTAGACCATTCTGTGCCATGATACTACATATTGGTGGCTGACAATGATAAAAGGACAGATCATGTAGGTTGTTCCTCGGGAAAATGAAAAGATTTGGGGGGCAGAAGGATGCTGGAATGTCATTGGCCTTCAGGAACGCTAAGTGTCTTTCCCCTACCATCTGCTCGGCTGCCATCACAAAATACCATTCTGGAGGCTGGGGAGTCTGAGATCAAGGTTTCAGCTGCCTTGGTTCCTGGTGGGAGCTCTCCTCCTAGCTTATGGATGCCCACTGTGTCCTCATATGGTAGAGAGACAGAGAGAGAGAGAGGGAGAGGGAGAGAGAGAGGTTGATTGATCTCTGATGTCTCTTCCTCTTTTTGTAAGGACACCAGGTCAACCGGATCAGGGTTCCACGCTTACGATCTTATTTAACCTTAATCGCCTCCTTAAAGACTTTGTCTCCAAAACAGTGGGTGTATGTGTGGGGGTAGGACTTCATCATATGAATTCTGGGGAACACATTCAATCCATAGCAACCAGTGCCACACCTTGGATCTATAACCAGAGATGTGCTCATGGGTTCGTGTTCATTCTACCATCTATGGCTGTCCATATGAATTTGGGCAAATTTCTTATAAACCTTCCTAAGTCTCAGTATTATCACCTGACTGATAGCATGGAAATCATTACACATGCCCCGTGAATGNAGTGAACACCATTGGGTTGTGAGGAAGATGGAACTTGACAACAGGTAGGTAGCCCTGTGTTTTTGTGCATAAGGTTTCCTGAGAAAATGNCGTGAATGTGAGGAAGATGGAACTTGACAACAGGTAGGTAGCCCTGTGTTTTTGTGCATAAGGTTTCCTGAGAAAATGTAAGTGGGACTAACATCCCAAAGATAGACTAGAGCATCGGGAGAACTTCTATTTTCTGAACTATAAAAAGTATTCTAAAATCTCTACACATCACCTGGTACACAGAAATTTTGGCAATATATTTCAAGCTTTTCATGCATGTTCTTTTAGTCATTTACTTATTATTGTCTTTTAAATTTCCCAGGTAATATACAAATATATATTGCAAAAATACTGAGGATACTGAAATAAAAAGCAAAAGTCTCTCTTTACCATCCCCCCCCCCCAAAAATCCCACTCCAAACCCCAAAGATAACTACTATTGTCAGTCTGGTATGTTCCATGCTATGGATTGACAAGAATGCAGGTGTATTTCTATATATGTCTATATAAACATGTACAAATATACACTTTCGTGGAAGATATCTTGTTTCCATGTTTGTTCTTTCGCGTCTCATTGAATGCATATTTGTCTTCTTTAAGATTTGCTATTATTTTCTTTTTTGAGCTAAAGATTTGCTATTTTCAGCATGTGTTGAGATTTCTGCCCTTATCTGGATTATAGGTTTAAAAGACTACGCTTTTGCAGTATCAAACCAATAATTTTCTCCAATTTTCTACTAATTTTTAGAAAACAATGAAGCAAAACATGCAATTATTTCGATATCTTGGTGCAAACAAACACTGCTGTTCAGACAAAGAGGAAAGCACGGCTGAAGCAGAACTCCCAGCCACCAGGCAGTTTAAAATATTTGTTGGTGGCATCTAACTCCAGCAGCGTGAAGGTAGTTTAAGGATATACATGTATATTGCATAAAAGTGCAAGTTATTTTAAATTCAACCTTACAACATTTGAGTTTACATGTGAAAGTAATTTGTGGAACCATACAAGTATGTTTGTGCAAAGGAAGAGAGAGCAATCTCATTTTGTTAAAAGGCACTTCTTCTCAAAGTACTTATCAATGTTCCCATATTCATCTGTGCGTGTGAGGTTTTGTCATCTTCCTGAAAGCCTTGTC
>NW_023179839.1:0-14848 GCF_002007445.2 Ailuropoda melanoleuca
ATATTTTGCATTCAGAATTAATCTAATTTCATTTTCCCTGTGTACTATTAGTAAACTCTAATCAATTAATGTGGAATTCTCTACTATTCCTTACTTTCACATCCTAGATAAGATGTTGGGTAGAGGGGTGCCTGGGTGGCACAGCGGTTAAGCGTCTGCCTTCGGCTCAGGGCGTGATCCCGGCGTTATGGGATCGAGCCCCACGTCAGGCTCCTCTNCTCCTCTGCTATGAGCCTGCTTCTTCCTCTCCCACTCCCCCTGCTTGTGTTCCCTCTCTCACTGGCTGTCTCTATCTCTGTCAAATAAATTAAAAAAAAAAAAAAGATGTTGGGTAGAATATATGACTTCTAGAATGACACTATGAAGGCAAAGGAATCTCACAACTCAATTTCTTCCTACCCCTTGGAACTCCCACAAAAGTGTGATTTCACAAACTATCCTTAGTTCTATCCCCTGCCAACTGAAATTTGTTGATATTTATATATCCTTTAAAAAAATTCCCACTATTTTTAATTCATGTATATATTTGTAAGGGCAGCCACTGCAGAGATTACTGACAGATGATGTCTCATGTTTTCCCGGCCTGGAATTTGCGACCACTTGTGTAGTGTTGACAAGAGACTAATAAAACTGAAGTAGTATCACAGTTTAAGAGAAACTGAATTCCATTGAAGATTGATTCCCTGAAAGGTAAATAGTCCATTTACAAGTCTCTGAAAGGAAAAATTTTCCTAGAGATGTGGACTTTGGAAGCTTTTTCCTGCTCTATATGAAGTATGTGGTTGGTTTCCAAAAAAAAGAGAATGGAAGCAAAATAGAGGAGGATATCTGAGCACCCACCAGAGAGTGGACATTTTGGAGAGTACTTCTGAGAGTAGCTGAAGGATCCTAGAAGTCAATGGCTAGTCTGTCACCAAAGGTGCCTCCTTGTATACAAAGGCTTGTCTCTATATCCCAAGGGGTGTTGAACCCTGGGGGGATTGCAGCCAGGATGAATCTATTCTGTCAATAAGTGAGAGATGGTGGTGTAAATGACCTCTTTCCTGTACTGAAGTATGCTGTAGCTCCCCAGAGTCCTACAGATTTTGCTCCGTATCTGTAGGCCATTATACTATCTTATCTAAGAATGTTTTAAGATAATATCATTTGGTTTGCTGTCACTTGTAATGGAGTGTGTACCGCACTAAAGTAAACTTTTTGATTTTCAGAGTCGAGTGTGGAGTAATGGTATTGGTATTAGAATTATGTTTAAATTCAGTAGGGAACTTTTAGTGAGATCCCATAGATCTGTTGAGATCCCATATACACATGAGATTACTCCATTTTTTACAATTAAATTCTAAAAAAAGTGCTCATTGAGATAAATGTACTCTTAATACCCTTTATTTTTCCCATCCCCCTACCCACCTCCCCTCTAGTAATGACCAGTTTGTTCTGTGTGTTTAAGAATCTGGTTTGTTGTCATTGTTTTGTTTTTGTTTTATCTCTTTTTTAATATTTGTTCATTTGTTTTGTTTCCTAAATTCCACTTACGAGTGGAATCATATGGCATTTGTCTTTCTCTGACTGATTTATTTCACTTAGCATTGTACCTTGTTGCAAATATATGTACACACTACATCTGGCTTATCTTTCATCTTTTGATGGACACTTGGGTTGCTTCCCTATTTTGGCTATCGTAAATGATGCTGCAATAAACATAGGGTTACATATATCTTTTCACATTGGTGTTTTTGTTTACTTTGGGTAAATATCCAGCAGTGGAATTACTGGGTCATATGGTAAATGTATTTTTAATTTTTTGAGGAACCTTTGTACTGTTTTCCACAGTGGCTGCATCAATTTGCATTCCCACTAGCAGTGCCTGAGGGTTCCTTTTTCTCTACATCCTCATCAACACTTGTCATTACTTGTCTTTTTGATTTTAGCTATTCTGGTGGATGTAAGTTGCTGTCTGATGGTGGTTTTGATTTGCATTTCCCTGATAATTAGTAATGTTGAGCATCTTTTCACATGTTTCTCTTTTTTTTTTTTTGAAGATTTTATTTATTTATTTGACAGAGAGAGAGACAGCCAGCGAGAGAGGGAACACAAGCAGGGGGAGTGGGAGAGGAAGAAGCAGGCTCCCAGCAGAGGAGTCTGACGCAGGGCTCGATCCCAGGATCCTGGGATCACGCCCTGAGTCGAAGGCAGACGCTTAATGACTGAGCCACTCGGGCGTCCCGGTTTTCACATGTCTCTTGACAATTTGTATGCCTTCTTTGGGAAAATGTCTCTTCGGGTCTTCTGGCCATTTTTAATTGGGTTATTTGTTTTTTAGGTGTTGTTGTATAAGTTCTTTATAGATTTTGTCTATTAAACCCTTATAATATATATCATTTGCAAATATCTTTTCCTATTCAGTACATTTTCTTTTTATTTTATTGTTATTTTCTTTCACTGTGCAAACTCTTTTTATTTTGGAGTAGGATCTAATATTTTAATTTTGCTTTTGTTTCCCTTGCTAGAAGACATATCTAGAAAAATGTTTCTACAGCTGATATCAAAGAAGTTATAGCCTAAGTTTTCTTGTAGGAATTGTTTGATTTCACTTCTCATATTTAGGTCCTTAATGCATTTTTAGTTTATTTTTGTGTCTGGTGTAAGAAAGTGGCCCAATTTCATTCTTTTGCATGTCACTGTTTGATTTTCCCAGCATCCATTTGTTGAAGAGACTATCTTTTTCTCTTTGTATATTCTTGCCTCCATTATGGTATTAATTGGCCATATAAGCATGGGTTTATTTCTGGGCTCTTTATTCCATTCCATTAACCTATGTGTCTGTTTTTGTGCCAGTACCATACTGTTCTTATTACTACAGCTTTGTAGTATATCTTGAAATCTAGGATTGTGATACCCAGATTACTCCATTTTTAAGATGATTTCCAAGTGCTATTTACTTTGCTTTTATCTTCTTTTCAGCCCCAGTTAATTAATTTGTAGAATAAGTGAGCTCTACATTAGTTTGGTTCCCCAGACACAGTTTAATTGATTCTTTGGCTTTACTAGCATACATTTAATTCATATCTTCAAAGCTGATTAAAATCATGGAATATTTTTATATACTTACAAAGTTTATGAAAAATAGATTGCATATATATACAAAGTTTATGAAAAATAGATTGCATATATATACCACATCTTTTTCCATTCATCTGTTGATGGACATCTGGGCTCTTTCCATAGTATGGCTATTGTGAACATTGCTGCTATAAACATTGGGGTGCATGTGCCCCTTCAAATCACTCTATTTGTATCCTTTGGATAAATACCTAGTAGTGCAATTGCTGGGTTGCAAGGTAGCTCTATTTTCAACATTCTGAACATTTTCCAGAGTAGATGTGCCAGTTTCCATTCCCACCAACAGTGTAAGAGGATTCCCCTTCCTCCACATCCTCACCAACATCTGTTGTTTCCTGAGTTGTTAATTTTAGCCATTCTGACTAGTGTGAGGTGGTATCTCATTGTGGTTTCGATTTGTATTTCCCTGATGCTGAGTGATGTCGTGCATATTTTCATGTGTCTGTTAGAAGTTATGGTATATATGCACAATGGAATATTACCAGCCATCATAAAGAATGAAATCTTGTTATTTGCAATGTTGTGGTTGGAACTAGAACTTCTAGAGCAAGCATGCATATCCTTCATAAATGCTTAGAATCGTTTTATTATCTTAAACAAGGGAAATGGTCCAAATAAGAACACTGATAGGCATAAAAAAAATCTACGTTTGCATTTTAATGATTTATCACACATCTCTTATTAAAGTGATTCTAAGGCTAAAAAACATCTCTCTCTTCTACTTGAAAATGTGTGCACATTTTTCTAACATATATATTTGTACAAGAACAATCTGGGACAGATGAATCATCTAGATCCCACAGCAGGGGTTTGTCAAATAGGAAATCTGTTCATAATCATGAAATTTTTAATAAAGACACAATAAACAACTAGGATATTCCAGGTACTTTGCTGGGTACTGAAAAAGACAGAAGTGAAACTGCTTTTTAAATCACTTGCATGTTGATTAAGGATACAGACAATTAAAAAAAAATACTATTGCTTAACATCATAGCAGTAAGTAGAGAATGTTATACAGATTTGGATGAAGAATAGCTAACCTAAAATACATTTAAAGGAGCTAATTTATGGAGTCTATTGCAAACAATTAAAAATATAAATGAGTGAAATACTTGCATATCTATTTTTTTGCATTTAATTTAAATCATTTTATGTATGTGAACCTTGTATCTCCAAACATATCTCACACTACTCTAAGACAGAGGAATTTTAAGAGTTTATATGAATTGCTGGTGACAGACACACACACATATACACCCTACATGGTCAGGAGATGCTGAGTCTGTGTATGGGTGAGTATCTGTGTTTAAATCAGCACGTTTTAGTCACTGCTGATCATGCCTAAGATAATAAAAGCTATGAACATGTTATTTTACTCTTTTCTATTTTTGTTTAGAATGATATTTTAAAAATCTTTTAAACCTAATTAGGACTGCACTACTATGGCTAAGATCGATGGATACCTGGGTGCACAGAGAGATAAGAATCAGAAATGAGATGGGACACTTAGCTATAAGAAATCAAGAACCCCAATCCTGACTCCTAAAACATCTAATCTAGATTATGTTGTTGCTTAATTAAATCCATAACTAGACATTTGATGGGCCCACCAAGTATAGGCAATGTGTCTCTTTGTGTTCAGTCTCTATTCTGTCATTGCCATCTTCAGGTTTCTATAGCTGTTCAGAAATTGCTGAGTTGAGCTTTCATTGTGGTGGAAATTGCTCCTCAACCTTGTTTCTCACATAGTTTTGCCTGGATCCGATTTCTAATCTGCTGACTCTTCACAGAGTACACAATGGGATTCATTAGAGGGGGAACCAGAAGGAAGATATCAGCTATGATGACCCTAACAACTGGGGAAGCATTTTTTGCAAAGCAGTGAAGGGCGGCCAAGGTGACAATAGGCACATAGAAGATGAACACAGCACACACAGATGTGGGAGATGCAAGTGTTGAGGACCTTGAGGCGGCCCTTGTGTGAGGCAATGCCCAGAACAATCTTCAAGATCAACATGTAAGACACAGAAATGCACACCAAGTACAATAAAGATGTAAGAGCCACAAATAGTCCATAGATGACATTGACCTTGTTGTCAGAACAGGCCAGCTTCATGACATCCTGGTGGAGGCAGTAGGAGTGGGATAGAAGGCTTTTCCTACAGAATTTCAGTCTCTTTAGAATAAAGGGGAAAGGAAGAACAAACATAATACATAATGCAGCAAATACGAGGCCAATTTTAATGACTCTGGCACTGGTCAGGATGGAGGTATATCTGAGAGGACTATAGATGGCTATCAAGCGATCGATGGACATGATTAAAAGTACTGATGCCTCCATAGCTGAGAATCCATGAATGAAGAACTCCTGGGCAAAGCAAGCATCAGGAGAAATTCCAGTGGCATTGAACAAGAAGATTCTCAGCATGGTTGGAAGGGAAGAGATGGACAGTCCCAGGTCAGAAAAGGCCAGCATGGAGAGGAAATAATACATAGGCTCATGCAGAGAGGTCTCTGTTTTTATGAGAAAGAGGATGGTGCAGTTCCCCAAGATGGCAAGGACGTACATGAGGCAAATGGGGATGGAGACCCAAATGTGAGCATGTTCCATCCCTGGGACCCCAATGAGGAAGAAGGTAGAGATTTATACTTCCGAGGTGTTAAAGAATGAATGTGAGGGGATCATTTAATTTGTGTATAGTAATATGAGGGGATCAAAATAGATCTTAGAAAAGCCTTCCTGCAATGGCATGAATAGATTAGTTCAAATGTGTATGCTTTAAACATTGGTATGAAATCTTGAGATTGCAACTCTTTTGTATAAGAATTCTTGGACTGAAACAATATATTTTAAACTATCTCATTAGGAGTAATAGCATGACCCATATCGATAGGATATCAAGAGACATGAATGCATATTAATCTGCACGAGTAATTGCCAGCAGATAGATATTTTAAATATTTTAAGTGCTTTTCCTGAGGTCATCATGCATGAAGGAAGCAGTAAATTTCACAGCCTCTGTTTCCTATAGAAACTTTTTAAACGATAGTCCTGCCTTTTAGTCTGAAGACTGTTTGGAGAAATATAGATCAAAGAAGGACATCACTTAATACAATTGCATTTATAGATATTAAAGAATATTAATTTTTAAAAACTGTTCTTTCAAAAATGGGGTAGCAAGGCTTAATATCCACATCTAAAAGAATGAAGGTAGACCCCTATCTCACATCTTGTACAAAAATTATCTCAAAATACATTATAGAGCTAAAACAAAAAATAACTAAAGCAATAAAAGTCTTGAAGGAAATGTAGGTGATAAGATTTTGTCACCTGAGGTTGTGTGCTCTGTGATATCATTGGTGCTCTTTGTCCTCTTTCTGGCTTCATAGGATCTTACATAAGCAGATATTATTTGATATACACTGACATACTAAATGAATGAAAAATTATACCCTTAATTTAGAGGCCACTATGTACCAATTAAACGATTCAATGGAATTTGTACAAAACTCACCTTCATGCCATTACTTAAAATCCATGAACTCATAGTTTTTTGTTAGAATCATAGGACTGCTTCCTATTCATTGTGAGAGAAAAATGTAAAGCAGAAATTTAAAACTAAGAAGAAGGATGCAGACTTAGGACAGACTAAGGAGAAAGTAACTCCATGTGGTCCTTACTGCCTCCTACTGATGCCCTCTGCAAACTCAGAGGTCTCTCATATCTGCACAACAATAACTCAACCATTCAGCAAACATGCCACCCCAGGGCCAGCTAGGTTCAAGCGCCTGGCTTTGAATTTCTCTCTGTGCTTGTTCCCTGACTGTGGCCTAGCACTCCATTGACTGCTATCATTTAGCAGGACTCTGGACTTCTACCATGCGTTTATGGAATTGTTGGACTTTTTAGAGAGTTAGGGTAATGGCATCCATCCCAACCACTCAGCAACTACAGCCAGGCAGATACTATGTGAATTTTTTGCTTGAGCTGGTGCAAAGGCAAGTGGTAGCTAAGAACATCAGAAAGCTTACCAGTAAGTTGGTAAGTCGTTGGACTCACATGTCAGAGTAAAGAGGAAATGGAGGTGGCATGCAGTCACCAGAATTTCACTGCTATGTAGGCACAACAGTCTGTCCTGACCTGCAGAGTCTAGTCCTGCCTCCCTGCTGCTTTTCTGTTGGCCCAGAAAATGTCTAGGGTTCCAGCTCAGCAGGCTGTACCCAGAGAAAAAGAAAACTCCCTGTAGGTGAAATCTCAAAGGGGACTGGAGCCCTGGAGAGTCATCCATCCCCTGTAAATGAGAATTAATCCTTCGAGCAAAACACCCCTTAAGCCTCCTGTGCTTCCTCTGGCAGAATATGCTTCTGTCTTCAAAGATCAAGAGAATTATGTGAATAATCAGAACAGTTTCACGGTGTATGATACCTATGCCTTTATGTGTCTGTCTCCTCCAGTGAACTTTACTGCCATAAACTTATACGTGTTTCCCTCTGCAAATTGACAAGGTTTTGAAAATTTAATTTTCATCCAGCATTTGCAAAGATGGTAGCTGTTTTTTTTTAAGAACATGGAAATGCATTTTATTTATTTATTTATTTATTTATTTATTTATTTAATTTAAATTCAATTAGCCAACGTATAGTACATCATAAGTTTTTGATATAATGTTCAATCATTCATTAGTTGTGTATTACACCCAGTGCTCAACACATCATGTGCACTCCTCAATGCCCATTGCAGAGTTACCCCGTTCCCCCACCCACCTCCTTTTCCTCAACAAACTGAGGGCTGCGGAAAGATGGTAGTTTTCAACTGCACTCAGGCTTTGCTGTGGAATTTTATAAACATAGAGATTTCTAGGCCTACCCCAGATTCACTTAATCTCTTTCCTTGATATTCATGGTATAGTGTTGGTGTTTTCTTGGTAAATTATTTTCCATGATTATTATGTTATATATCAGTATTGTTTTCACTGTAAAAATTATGCCTACTGATTTGTATACAATAGATGTAACATTCACTGCACTTATGTATAGGATATATCATCATCCTTAGAGACATTTTTTTAAAACTTTTTTTTGGTAATAGTTTTATTATCTTGTTTTGCTTGTAATGGAAACAACTGAATTTACTTGTCAGTTGCATTGTATGTATTATGAGCTCTCATTAGACTTTTTATATTTGAATGGTGTAAGTAAAATTCACAATGGCCATTTTAAGATTAATGTAACACTTTTACATTAGCTTAAATATCTTAAAACAATGACAGTTTTTGTTTGAGAGATTCATGAAAGCTCTGCAATTAGCAACAGACCAGAGTTTTGTCCTCAGTAGAAAAGGACCCAACCAGAGCTTGTGGGAAAGTCCTGCACCAAGTACTTCAAACTTCAAAGAATAGACTCGGGTAAATTTCAGACTATTCCAGTGGGTTGAGTGGTGATTTCCAGGACTCTTTTCAGTCAATAGATGATAGCTTCATGAGGCTGTTAACCTAAGATCCAAGAAAACAAGAATTAATTGCACAGGACTGACTGAACTGATGGGTAACATCTTATTATGTTGTTTGGAATATTGTTGATGTTATCTTATGTTCTATTTTCTGAATATATAAGGAGGATTTTTCTCCTTCTTTTAAGCTTTTTTCACCAGTAATAATCCAGTGGATTCTGCTTTTGTTAAATGAAATGAAACATTTTGAGGTTGTAGCCAATTGTCATTGACTCCTCAGAGTTCAGAAACTTGAGTGTGTTTCTTTTTTTAAAAATATATTTTATTTATTCATTTGACAGAGAGAGGGAGAGAGAGCACAAGCAAGGGGAGCGACAGGCAGAAGGAGAGGGAGAAGCAGACTCCCCGCTGAGTGGAGAGCCCAACGTGGGGCTTGATCCCAGGATCCTGGGATCATGACCTGAGCTGAAGGCAGATGCTCAACTGATTGAGCCACCCAGGCGCCCCAAGTGTGTTTCCTTTCATGACAATGTGTACTTGCCTGGATGCAGTAAGAACCTGTCCTCTTTTTACTTAAGATATAATTTGAAGAATTGGTTATGCAACCAAGTCCTTTCCTAGAATGTCATACTTGAAAATGTTGCTCATTTAATCAAGTATGACTAGTGACTTTTAGGGAACTCAAATTGACTGTATAAAATCTGTGCTGACAAAGCTCTCTCAAGTAAATTAGCCTGTTACTTGACTCAAAGGCATAGCTCTTTTTTTTTTTTTTAAAGATTTTTTTATTTATTTGACAGAGATAGAGACAGCTAGCGAGAGAGGGAACACAAGCAGGGGGAGTGGGAGAGGAAGAAGCAGGCTCACAGCAGAGGAGCCCGATGTGGGGCTCGAACCCACAACGCCGGGATCACGCCCGGAGCCGAAGGCAGACGCTTAACCGCTGTGCCACCCAGGCGCCCCAAAGGCATAGCTCTTAAAGCTGGTAAAGGAGGTCACTTCCATGGCAGACCAGGATCCTGGGATGTTTTGGGGAATCTGAGAAAAGAAAATATTGCCCAAATGTATAGATACATGAAGGAGTAGTTTGATGAAGACAATTTCTTGGTTGTAACTCCCTATCCTGGATATAGCATGTGATAGCAACTTTTGAACATCTAACCTGATTCTGTATAGAAATCTCCAGCACTGAAAACTTAAGAATGCCCATTTGGTATATTACCATTCTTTCTGCATCTGTGTAAATAATGAGGTAAAATCAAAGGAAAGCCTTATTTTGTGATCAAGAAAAAAATCTTTCTTTGAAATTATAATTTATTTAAAATGGGGGAGATTACAGAGGAACATGTGCTTCAGTGGAAAACTGCATTGCTTAGAACACATTCTTATGGGTTATCTGATTCTGAGTATGTGAACTTGGTGTTTTCAATGCCTTTGAGCTATTTTCCAACTCTAAGTTGCAGATGCTAATAGCAACCAAGTATCTCATGTAGGCAGACCTGCAAATGAATTCTGTCTGGTAGAAAGTCAGTAGGCATGTGTCCCATGAAGTAGAAGAGGCTGTTTGTAAAATTCATTTGCAAATTAATACTAATATTCCTATCTCTAAATGTATCTGTTATATGGGGTCTCCTTTGAACTGGTTGTATCATTTGCCTGGTTCTTTCATTAAAAGTGAGTTAAATTTGGGCCACCTGGGTGGCTCAGTTGGTTGAGCATCTGACTCTTGATCTCAGTTCAGGTCTTGATCTCAGGGTTGTGAGTTCAAGCCCCACTTTGGGCTCCCTGCTGGGTGTGGAGGCTACAAAAAAAGATGAATTAAATTAGATTTCTAGTGGATGTTCATTTTATGTCTTTGTGAGAGCTGTAGTTTTACCTTTTTTGAAAATTAGTCTTAATCAGGGTTTATATTCTTGCATGGGAGAGAGGCAAATCATATATAGTATGATGGGATATGGGATTAGGTAGAACTCCCATAGAAACCTAGAAGACAGGAAACTTTCTATTCTGCATAACAAAGACAGTGATATTTTAATGCTCAAGAAGGAAATATTGAAATAAATGAAATGAGTGAATGACTTAAATTCTTATATTTTTGTAAACTCTGCATGTGAGTATATTTGTTTTATTGGTTTCATGTATGCACATATCCCTGCCCATTACAATTTTAGTTCCTGAGAACATAAGCATATTTCATAAAAGTGGAAACTATAAGTTGAAGAGGACCAAGAGGACTATTTTAAATGAAGAGACAATCCTCTGTCACTTCTGATCACTACCCATGTAAATGTATACTGTTAGTTCTCAAATGAATGTATAGAATATTACTTTAAGTATGATAATGGCAAGCATATACTGTGCTCATAAGGCTGGTTAAAGCAAGCTGGGTGAAAATGGAACCTTAGAATACATTTTATGTTTGTGTATGAGCCCTAATCTGAAATCCTAAACCAACATATTTGCAAGGCTGATTCTTCAGTCTTAATAAATGTGTTGAAAGATGATATTGTAAAGCAATTAATATGTGGTGTGATTCCTTACTGATTTGTTCTGCTTGTTCTGTGTCATGTACTGATTGGGTTTTCAGTGTGGTTAAGCATCCCTGTCAGCTGTGTTTCTGACACAGCTTCCCTAAAATCATATTTCTTATCTGTTGGCTTTTCATGCAGTATACAATGGGGTTTGTCAATGGAGGTACCAAGAGGAAAACATCAGCCATGAGGATCCTAATGATTGCAGGGCTGTGTTTGGCAAACTGGTAGATAACATCTAGGGAGATAATGGGAACATAGAAAATGAGCACAGCACAGATGTGGGAAACGCAGGTGTTGAGGACCTTGAGCCTTTGCTTCTGTGATGCTATACTCAAAACCGCTTTCAGTATCATCATGTAGGACATGAAAATAAATGTTAAGTCTAGGATGCCTGTGGCAGCCACAAATAAGCCATAGATGACATTGACCTTGTTGTCAGAGCAGGCCAGCTTCATGACATCCTGATGGAGGCAGTAGGAATGGGAAAGGAGGTTCTTCTTACAGTATCTTAGATGTTTTAAAGTGAAAGGGAAAGGGAGGATCAACAAAACATTTTTCAAAGAAAAAGCAAGCCCAATGTTGATGACTCTGGCACTGGTCAGTATGGATGTGTATTTCAGAGGGTGGCAGATGGCAATAAAATGATCAAAAGACATGATGAGAAGAACTGATGATTCCATAGCTGAGAATCCATGAATGAAAAACTCTTGGACAAAGCAGGCATCAGGGGAAATTCCTGGAGCATTGAACAAGAATATCCTTATCATAGTAGGGAGAGAAGAAAGGGACAGTCCTAGATCAGAGAGAGCCAACATGGAGAGAAAATAGTACATGGGTTCATGCAGAGATGGTTCTGATTTTATGAAAAACAGAATGGTACAGTTCCCCAGGATGGCAACAAGGTACATGAGGCAAATAGGGATGGAGACCCAAATGTTGGCATGCTCCATCCCTGGGATCCCAATCAAGAAGAAGATAGAGATTTCAATTTCAGATGTGTTGAAGGTAGACATGCTGGGTAAATGAGGGAATCAAGATGAGAAGCTTGGGAGAGGCTTCCTGCAATGCTGCAAATAGACTGGCAGATGCCTGACTCTATCCAATTGCAATCATAGAGATCTTGTGAATCCAAGTGATATGCACGTAATTCTTAGATATAAACCCAAATGGAGAAAGATAGGAAGAGTAGTCATCAATATCCAACTGAAAACAATAACTGAGAGAAAAGGAAAATAGATTCATATCAAAATTGAATCTTACAACAGATATAAGTTATAATAGGTATAAGTTCTATACAAGGACTGATTGGTCAACTAGGATAATTATACAGGTGCCTCTTTTCCAATTTGAGAATTTGATACTTTCACTTTTTAGTGTAAATACTATAACTTACATACTGTTAAAATTTCAATTAATTTACATAAATTTCAGAGACAAAGTAATATATTTTTACATAATGTCTTCTAATGTAGACATGAGTTTTTCCTTTCTTCAAATCTTCTATGTCTCTCCAACACATTTGGTCATTTTCTCTACAAAGATTACACATCTTTTGTAAAAATTTTTTAGAATCCTTATGCAATTTTTGCCATTATTTATAGGATCATTTATTCTCTCTAATTTTTCTATTTTTTGTAATGATTACTGGTCATGTATAGGAAAACTGCAGATTTTTATTGTAGAAGCCCATTATAAGCCTGTCTATGCTGGCCGTTCTCTTTTTGTATCCTCCCTTCTTTTGTCCCCTTAACCATGTATGCACTTCTGTAATGAAATCCTTCAGTAGACACTGCTCAGTTGACTTCCTCATGTGCATCTGTTTCTTGCTGGCACATGGTCTTTCATAATTTTCACTTAAGATTTTCTTCTCCTAGTCTTTAGGCGGTTCTCATTATCACTGATGTTCTGCAGTGCAACATGCAATACACAGGTGGAGATTTACAATTAACTTATTTTGCTCGTAACTTAGTATTTTCAAACTGAAAAGTATTTTTTTTTCAATTTTGAATGTCTTCTGCTATTATAACTTTCAACATTGCCTACTAAGCAATATATCTAGCTGGAACATGTTGAAACTTCTCAGTCTAACTTCCTAGTTAGATTGCTTCATATCTTCAAACTCTTCATTTGTTTTTGTTGCATTTCAGTGCAATCTTCAGTACTACTTTCTTATTCACTAATTCTGTTTTCATTTGTAGCTGGTCTGAAATGTATTCCAACTATTGAGTTTTTGTTCATGACTCTATTTTTCTTTTCCAATTTATATTTTTATTTTCAATTTATATCTACTTATCCCCCCACAATTTTTCATTGATTTTATTGTTATTATGCTGTCTTCAAGTTTTGAGGATCTTAAGCATGCCTGCTTCAAAACTTCTTTTAAATTGTTTTAGTTTTTCTTTTTTCATCAGGGGGATTGTGGAGTTTCTTTGTCAGTGTTAGTCTTCATATATGTTTTAGAATTTTACTTGTAATTTCACCTTGAGTGAAAATTTCCTTGTCTGTTTGATGAGTTATTTTGTTTATGCCCCATGATTAGATGTAGTAGTTGACCCTTCCTTCCTCATTTGTCAACTGTACTAAGTCTTTTTATGATGGTAAAAGGATATTGTTTCAAATGAGAGCTGAGTACAGTTTTGCCCTTCCCATTCCCCCCACCCACCCACCAACCAACTATCTCAAGACCTGGCTTGTTATGGGGAGTAGACTTGGGCTGTGACAACACCTATTTCCACTCTCCACGTGTATTAACAGCTTCATGTACCAAGCAGGGTAATTTATATTGGTCCCTTGTCAAATATGGAGCACTAACATGCTGAGTCCCAGGCAGGTGCTGAGCTGCCAATTACCAATATGCCTCTAGACCAGCAGCCACATGGGTCTGTGGATTCCACTTCAACACACCATTATATGTTTTTACATGGTATCTCATATCTATCTATCTATCTATCTATCTATCTATCTATCTATCTACCATCTATCTATCTATCATCATTATCTATCTATCTATGTATCATGTATCATCTATCATCTATCTATCATCTATCATGTATTTTCTATTTGTCTATCTAAGGAGCATGTCAATGTCTTTTTATCATCTTTACATTTTATTTATTATCACTAAATGTTTGGCATAGAGTACAAATTAACATACCTGATTCGGCTTACCACACCATGTTGAATAAAATTCTCCATCAAAACTTAGATACAATTTAAAAAATGTAACCTGTTAGAGCTTATGTTCACGAAAAGTTAATTTTTTTGAGAATTGTTTGATCATGTGCTTTTTGGAAAATAATGAGTTAATGTACTAATTTAGTCTATAATACACTAGAACTAATTGCAGGTTTCTTCATCAATCTTTGTCATGAGGAGTTTGATAATATCTCTCAGATCTGAACTATTCAGGCCATTTCTTAGTAGTTCTATTCTTATCTTTACATACATCTTCAACTACTTTGTCACAACAATTCTGTTGTCATGATGTAGAATTCTTAAAAACTCATGTTCCCTTTTTTTCCTTAACTGTTTCTTTTCTGTGATTTGTCTATTCTACAATCTCAAACTCCACTTACTGTAATCCACCCTCAGTTCTTTCTAGGTTGTTGTTGCTTCTTAAACNGGCTTCTTAAACTTTCATTGCCTTCTAAAGGGATTTTCTGGACTGAACCCCACCTCCAAATTCTTATATATATTTTCCTCTGCCCAAACCACTTCCATCTCTGGGTCCTCTGTAAACATTTTA
>NW_023179840.1:0-6412 GCF_002007445.2 Ailuropoda melanoleuca
GACACTGACTCTTGACTTTGGCTCAGGTCATGACCTCAGGGTCCTGAGATCAAGCCCCCTACTGGGCTCTGGCTCATCCTGGAGTCTCTTGAGATTCTCTCTCTCCCCTTCCTTCTGCTCCTCCTGGCACTCACTCTCTCTCTCTCAAATAAATAAATAAAAATAAATAAAGTATACCTGCACTTTTAGAAACTGCCTGCTGCGTCATAGGTCACTCTGAGCGAGCCTGTCAAGGAAGAAGCTGCCGGGTATGGACTCTTACTTTTTTGCAAGTCAGTTTAGTGCCACGGAACAATGGTCTCTGAATCACTCCTGGGTTGGGGTGGGGAGATGCTTTACTGGTTGTTAAAAGACTCCACAGATCAGGCGTGAGGAGTAATAAGAAAAAAAATATCTGGTAACTTCCATCCCATATGTTCTCTTCAGATATTCCAACAGAGTAGGTTAGATTCTGTTACAGTTTCACAAGAGAGGAAAATGGTGCTATTTTAAACTATGACATTTAACATTTAGATAATTCAGTAAAATGATTTTACTCAATTCTTGCCATGGTAAGGACTTAACTATCCTGAAAAAAAGTGTTTGAGAAAGAGAAAATGAATAATGGGGAGTGGGAAGGAATGAAAGATAAAGGGTAAGACTGATAAGCTTTTAAAAGAGAGTTGGCAATCTTAATGGCTTGATTGCCTTAAATTCAGCCACTGTGTTTTTATTTCTAGCTTTAACCAGCCTATACCCATCTTGAGCTGTAGTGACTTACTGTTTTCAGTTCTCCATATGTAAAGTCTAGTCAGAAAAGTCCTCAGTCACATGTGGGGCCAAGACACCTCAGAAAGACAGTAGCATTTGTAGGACCCATTTATTCTGCCAGGTGGAACAGCCAAAAGGCAGTGAAAGGCCTCTGTCCCTTCCACCTCCCTTGAGGATTGACCAGGCAGATGATGTTTTAGATTACAAAGTCCCTGAGGAAATGGGGTCAGGAAGTGAGAGGTGAACAACAAAAGTACCCAGCTCTGCAAAATGTCCCTGCATTGCCCTGGTTCACAGTCATTTCTAACAATGAACCCTCTGGTGAACAGATCATGGAAGTAACTAGATCCATAGTAAGATTTTCTGAGAGCTGAAATAAAATGCAGTGACTTACGTCAAGGAGTTTAAAATTGAGCCAGGGGGTCATTGAGGAGGTGGGCCTTACACGCATTCTCATCCACTGGAACCGTGAACTTCTGAACTGGGCCGAACGAAAATATTCTGAAGACTCTCCGGACCACGTGCTACAATGTGCTATGGTAATGGACTTTCCCTTTGAGATCCTCCTAGCAGTCAATAGCTTCACAGAGTTGAGTTTTCTGCCTCCAACAATCAAAATTATTTGTAAACAATGTGTAACAGGCATTCCCTTTGTCTTAAAAAACCCTTGACTTTTGTTCCCCAGGGGGACACAATTTGGGTTGCCCAAATCCATGCTCCCTGAATTGCAATTCTAAGGCCCCAAATAAAAGCTTTTGCTTCATTTCAGTTCTGTGTCTTTTTTTTTTTAAGATTTTATTTATTTATTTGACAGACAGCCAGCGAGAGAGGGAACACTAGCAAGGGGAGAGGGAGAGGAAGAAGCAGGCTTCCAGCAGAGCAGGGAGCCCAATGCCAGGCTGCATCCCAGGACCCTGGGATCACGCCCTGAGCCAAAGGCAGATGCTTAATGACTGAGCTACCCAGGTGTCCCTTCAGTTCTGTGTCTTTTCTCGGTTGACAATTCAGTGCTGTGTATGAGTGTGTGTATGTGTGTGCATATGTGTTTCTGTGTGAGAGACAGAGAGTGAGAGAGAGAGAGACTTATGAAAGGTAACAGGAAAAAAGTAACTACATGACATTCTATCCATTTCGAGGCAAGGGTCTTAAAAATGAGAACGCTCAGAATTGCCGCATAATTTCAAAAAGATGTATGTGAAATTATTTCCTAACAGATTACCAGCATGACCTTGGCTATGGTGAAAATAGTCTGAAGTGAGAAGGACATCAACCTTTCCCAAGGAGAGCATTTCAATGCCCTAGAGAAATATAGAATCAGCTAACAGAAGACTAGGTAATCTTAATTAATTAATAGAATAAATATATCAATAATATTACCTAGCCTTATTGCCCTTTGTCAGCCTTAGTCCAGAGTATCTCCCTTTCTTACACTCTGTTACTTGCTTTACCTCTAAGCAAAATGTTCTGTCTTACGCCCCTGTGTTAGCACATGCTGCGAACACTGCCTGATATACTCCCTGTACCTTGTTCTGACTGAGGGCTGTTTGTTGTCATTTGTACTCATTTTCTATCTCGGCCTCTCCAGTAAATCTTTCTTGACCCTTAAATCCTAGGTTAGCTGCCCTTTTTTATATAATCCACAGGACTCTGACCTTACCCCTATCATGATATACACTGTATATTAATTTACTTTTCTGTTTCTCTCCAATAGACTCTATCCAAATCATAGGTAATTGCCTGGATTATCTTTATACTTTTAAATTCCTGCAAATGTGAAACATATTGATTCATCTCTAAAAAATGACACAGAAGAACAGATATTACATACTCCTGCTTGTATCAGAAATCTAAAATAAACTCATAGAAGCAGAGAGTAGAATGGTAGTTTGCCAAGAGCTTGGGGATAGGGAGTCAAGGAATGCCACTGCATTTACAGGTCAAGAAGTATACAGTTTCAGTTAAATATGTCCTAGAGATCTACAGTATACATAGTGCATGTAGTTAACAATGCAGGGTTATATACCCCCAAATTTGTTAAGAAGGTAGATATGTTAAGTATCACAAAAAAAGAGGGAGAGAGGGAAGGATCTTTCAGAGGTGATGATTAAGTTTATGATATTATTTACGTTGATGGTGTCATGAGTATATACTCCAAACTTATCTGGAAGTGTGCATTAAATATGTACAGATTTTTATATCTGTCATATCTCAATAAAATGGATTTAAAAGTTGTGGAAATAAGGAAAACAAGGAAAAAAAGGAAGGCATGAAGTCTAAATGTACATTTTGGTAGACATAAAGGAATTTGCTAAATTCAGGCAATGCATATTTATTTCCATGGGCTCATATGCAGACACTAAGAATCCATTATGAGTAAAAGAAAGAAAAAATCCACCACTATCCACCGTAATAAGACATTCTCCTTTTTGAGACTCTTTTTACAATCCAGATTATCTTCCTTTTATTTTTTAATATAAATACACAGTTGTTTATTTTCGCATGTCCATTCTCTGTCTCTTCAGAGTAGTTGCTATCATGTCTCTCGTGCCTGTCCTCAGACCCCCTAACTGAGCATCCACAGGGTAATAAGCACTCCCTCTTCAAATAGTAAAACTCTTCTCCATATTCCCTGGCTGTTAAATGGAGAAGTGTATTCCCTGGCTGTCAAATGGAGAAGACCTTGTCTAGTTGTGCTAAGGAAATATAGATATGGTATTCTGGGAAAGGAATCGGGAACCCCACTTTTCAAGCTATTCCTACTTGTATCTCTTATCTGCTATAAGGTTCATCAGACAATAGGACAAATTAACCCTTCAGTAACAGAGGCAGAAATATCAACTTAGCTAGATCCACTGGTTGCAAATAAGTAAATATGCTATCAGTGTAATGGGTCAGAGAAATCACATTGCACGGACAGGAGGAGAGTACCTCTAAATTCTGGAGCAGGGAGCCCCTCAAGAATGTATGAGAGGAAGGAAACCTGAAGTTGACTTGGTTCTTTGAGTACGAATGAGACCTCTTTCAATTCTAGGGCACGTAATAAAAAAGGGATTGAATTATGGATGCACTCTTGGTTGATTATACCTATTGTAATAGAAATGAGAGCCAGGTATTTGAAGGATATGTGGTGACACATGATAATCACCCAAAAATCTCTGCCTCCCAGAGCTATCTTCCTGTTTAGTCTTTTTTGGTGAGCAAAGTTCCACATTATTGTTTCATGCCTAGAATTATGGGGTTTTTTCCAAATATGAACACTTTTTTTAGGACATTGACCCAGACTCTTTTCAGATATTAGGATATCAATCTGATTTGGTCTAAGGAATGATTTTTTTCTCTTTCTTTTTATTGAGATGAAATTCACATACATAAAATCAGCCATTTAGAAGTGTACAATTCACTAGCATTTAGTACATTCATAATATTGTGCAATCACCACTTCTACCTGGTGCCAGAATGTACTCCTCACTCCAAAATAAAACCTCACGCCCATTAAGCAGTTATCCAACATTCCCTTCTCCCAGCCTCTGACAACCACCAATCTACTGTGTATCTCTATGCTTTTATCTGTTCTGAATATTTCATGTAAGTAAAATAATACGATATGTGACCTTTGTGTTTGGTTTCTTTCACTTGGAATAATGTTTCTAAGGAGCACCCATGCTATATGTGTGAGTGCTGCATTTTTTATGGCTGAATACAATTCCACTGTATGCATATACCACAATTTGTTTATTAATTCATCCATTGAATGATAGGTGAACTTTCAATAGAACGGTCAATTTTTATAGAAGAAATAACTTTCAATTTCTAATGTCTAATGAACACTAAAAGAAGCCTATAGACCTTTCCTAACTATCAGATATTTCACTTGTGTCAGTGAATGTTTCTTCTCCTTCTTCTTCTCCTTCTTCAGGGTGAGAGAGAGAGGGCACACCTGTGAGGACATGAGCAGAGGGCGAGGGGCAGAGAGAGGGAGAGGGAGAATCTTAAGCAGGCTCCAAGAGCTGGGTTCTTAACTGACTAAGCCACCCAGGTGCACCCCCTGTTTTTCTTTTTTGATTCTTCTCATGGATAAGTAGAAATTTACAAGAACAAGATATGTTTTCCATTGTGTTAGCTAATTCCAGTTTATTATGTTTTCCAGAAGATGATTGTTAACTGCCTTGTCTCTACAGTTTTTCAAATTGACTATTCCAGTGTTTCTTTAAAAGTGAAAGCAAAGTAAAAATATACACATGTTGACCTCCAAATACGCTCTCATCTCACAGTGTGGTAAACCTATACATTTTGGTAATTTTCTTCTCAGAGCTCAGGTTTTTCGGGCATGAAACATGTGGTGGAGTTGAGAGCATGATGTTTGAGGAAGCACAGATGTGAGTTTAAAATCCTAGTTTTACAGTGAGCAGCTTTCTTGGGCACTGTTTGCTTCATGCAGACATAGCTTGATAAGAAAAGTAGTGTATTTTTGAATAGGACAAGTGTTTCTGGAATCAGGAAGCTCACAGTTTGTCTAATGTAAGTGAACATGAACACAGATACAATTAGGTTGAAACAGTACAATTAAATAAATGGGGTTCGATGACACCTATGTGTCTGCATATCTTTAAATCTTACATGTGGCAGAAAAAAGTTGGATTTAGTAGAATTTATGTATTCTTATATATAATATATAGTGGCCTTTAATCCTGAGTCCAATCATTTTTTATTAGGGAGATACTAACAAATTAATATCTTTTAACTATCTATTTTTCTTTAAAATGGAGCTAATACAACTCACCTCCTTTGGTTTAAATGAGGCTAATGTTGGTAATGTAATTAAAAGTTTTGAGCTTGAGGAAGACATCCTAATAATTCAATTTCCTTTCTCCTTTCCATAATACAGTATTTTAAAGATTTCTGTCACTTGTTTTATAGTTACATTTTAATATGTAAATATCATACTTTTGCAGGCACTACCAAAGACATCTTGAACTGACATATTTATTAATTTATCCATCAATAAGCATTTATTATATTCGATAGTACAGATATTTCATAAAGTGCTGAAGATGCAATGGCAAAGACAACAGACAGGGCCCCTCATTGTTTAGAGGGGGAGGGTAATTAAACAGTAGTTATGTTAACAGGTAAGAGCCATGATGGCCAAGTGCAATTACCTAAACCCACCAACATTCCTTCATTTATTAAATGAAAACGATTGGGATTTACTGTGCCATTGAATAGGTATATACTGGAGATTTAGAATAAAACAACACAATGCTTTTCCACAATAGTTCTTAATTGAAGAATATAGACAGGAAGTAAATTGTGCCGTATTACAATAAAATTATTAATGGGTTATAATTATTATAAGGTTGGACATATATAATATATAATTATATATAATATATATAATAATATATAATATATATGTAATATTATATAATATATATATAAATATTATAGGGCTGGAGGTATATAATATATAATTATAATTATATATGAGGTTGGAGAGAAAGGTAAGGATAAGAAAATGGAAAACTTTCTAAAATATGTTAATAACTTGGCCTTTATCTTACGCTTAATTTTAAATCACTTAATTATTTAAACAAACATTTAAATAGCAGAGACATAAAAATTATTTCAGTAAGATCTTTCATGCAACAGATTAATGGATGAT
>NW_023179840.1:8934-9457 GCF_002007445.2 Ailuropoda melanoleuca
TTGCGCTCACTCTCTAAAATAAATTTTTAAAAAATAAAATAATAAAATAAAATAAAATGGGGCTTAAGTGCTTAAGCTCTCAAGTCAGAGAGACTCAAATCTGAATCCTGCTACCATCTTCCCTCCAATTTACTGGATTTGTGATCTTGGGCCAGTTGCTTAGCCTTTCTGTTCCTCGGTATTCTATTCTGTAAAATGGATCAACTGGAATCTATCACACTGCCATTGGTGGAAAAACTTCAAAGTAAGAGGACAATAGAGTATGCATTGTTGGAAGTAGGGAACTCTAAAAAAGGAGTAAGGTGGATAGTTCTTGGGAAGACGAGGATTTGGAAAGAGAGAACACCTTCCTTTCAAAGATCGAAGTCTGGAAATCCGTCCAACTGTAGAACTGTATTATTAAAGTTACAAACCATGTTTCGTCACTCTGCACAATACACATGTAAAGACCTATACCTGTGCTTTCTGGGGTGCCTGGGTGGCTCAGGCAGTTAAGACACTGACTCTTGACTTTGGCTCAGGT
>NW_023179841.1:0-1604 GCF_002007445.2 Ailuropoda melanoleuca
AAAGCCACCTTTTTCATAGTTGCTTTTTGTGCGACATTTTGTTTTCCATTCTTTTACTTTCAATCCATTTGCATACGTCCTCCGCAGAGAGCACATACTTGGGCCATGTTTTATTATCTGGTCTGACAAACGCTGCTTTTTGACTGGATTGCTCAGTCCATTACCTTCAATGGTAATTTGATAATGATAAGTTCAATTTACATCTGCCATTTAATTTTTTGGTTTTTTATATCTCATTTTATTTTTAAATTTCTCCGTTCCTTCTTTGCTACTCTCTTTTGCTTTAAATTNCTTTAAATTAATATTTAAATTAATAGCATTTTAATTTCTTTAATGACTTTTTCCCTAGATATTTTTGGTGGCTTCCCTTAGTGTTCATAATAGGGCTTATCGCAATCATCTTACCCAAATCATCTTCTGATGTATACTAGCTTAATTTCAGTGATATATGGGAACATTTAAACTGTTACTCCTATATAGGTTTATTCCATTTTCCCTTTATTTGTGGTATCGTCACATGTATAATACATATATTAATGTCACAATCCCAAAATATATTGTTTTAATTATTAATTTACCATCTGTAGACATTTCTGATAATACAGCATTGCACCTGCCTACCTCCTCTGTGTTGTATTGTCAAATACATTATACATACATTATATTTCTATATGTTATAGGGCCAGCAATGTATTGCATCTATACCATTTATAAAACTGCTTTTTAAGGCAGTTAAGAGAAGAAAGGAGATAAAATATACATTTAAACTGCCTCATATTTATGCAATTACCTTTGCTGGTGTTTGGTTTTTTGGTTGTTTTTTGGTTGCTTTTTTTGTTTTTTGTGCATGTAGATTCAAAGTAAAATCTTGCAGCATTTACTTTTAGGCTGCATTTGACTATAATCTTAAGCCATTGTCTAAGAAAAAGCAATTGTTAAGTTAGACTTAAAGAAATTAAATATTCTGTGCATCAGACATAGTGTTAGAAAACAGACAAGCCAGGGACACCTGGGTGGTACATTCAGTTGAGTGATGGGCTCTTGATTTCAGCTCAGGTCATGATCTCAAGTTCCTGGGATCAAGCCCTGAGCTGGGCTCCACGCTTAGTGTGGAGTTTGCTTGAGAGTCTCCCTACTTCCCACTTCCCCTCCACTTGTGCTGTCTCTCTCTCTCAAATAAATAAATAAATCTTTTTAAAAATAGACAACCCAAAAGCTGGAAGAAAAAAATTGTGAAACACATGACAAATGATTTGTGTAGAATGAAGTTCTCCTACAACTTGATCATTAAAAGACAAACATCTATTTTAAAATGGACAGAACTGAACAGCCATTTCACCAAAGAAGATNCTTCACCAAAAAAGAAATACAAATAGCCCATAAACATATAAAAATGTGTTCCAAAACTAGAGAAATGTAAATTAAAATCACAAAGAAATATGTACGGCTGCTCAGGCAAGCTAAAATGAAAGAGGCTAAAACAATAAGCAAGGGTGTGGATGTGATTTTCTGAAATTTCATAAATTTCTCAGCATGTATAAAATAGTACAACACTTAGAAAACAGATTTGGCAATATGAGTTCTCTGTAAATAGACCCTGAGAC
>NW_023179841.1:1746-1874 GCF_002007445.2 Ailuropoda melanoleuca
GAGATAGCTTGGCATGAATATTGACTATTAACAGTGATCTTCAGATAGAACTCAATAAACTGGCATTTTATTTGTGTACCTGCAGCCTTAACTTTTCCTGAAGATTAGGGTTAATTATACCTGCTGAT
>NW_023179842.1:0-1656 GCF_002007445.2 Ailuropoda melanoleuca
TATCAAGGCATCCTCCCCGTAGACCAAAGGCCCTTGTAGCTCAGCTAGCCTCAGGCCTCTCTAGCAACAAAGAAGTGGCCTTCTTTCCCCTCCACATGCCAAGCAGAAAGGCCCCTTTGTGCAAGATGCGGCCGAGCACCCTTGGCATCAGGGGCGGGAGCGTGGTGTTCTCCACACTTCACAGGCTGGCACTTGTCCGTCTGCCTCAGATCTGTGTGTCACTCTGCTGCACCTTCGTTACCCGGCATTCCAGACCGCCGTGTACGAGCACCTGTGTCATGTCTACAAATGGGTACAGAGGCAGATACGTTCCTTCTCAGGAATGAAAGGCTAATACGTCCTGCTTTTCCAGTCCTGCTCTGCCATCCCTTCTTTCCCAAACCCTAGGATTTGAATGTAACTCTTGGACATTAATTTCTCTCTTCTTTTCAATGTTTTCTAGTCTGAGAATTCAAAATTTAACCAAGCAATGACTAAGCGCCCTTTGCCTAAGCCTCTGGGATCTTGTCTTCCGGGATGCAGTCTGAGGGCACTAGGCCTGCCTCACTTCCTCCCCAGGCCCCTTCCCCTTCTCACCTCCTGTGCCTCTGCAGATAGTTGAAGGAACCTCCAAAGTCTCTTGGCTTCAGAACTTCCCTCCTGAGCTCTAGTCGCTTCTTGAGGACATTGAGAGACTGGAGCATTTTTTGCATTCAGCCTTGTTTCATGCAGGATGTCTGAGTGTCTGCTCTGTGCCATGCACTGGGCTCCACTGTAGGGGAAGTAGGAGAATGAAGGGGTGGGTCCAGCCTTCCAGCTTCTGCACCTTCTGTGAGACTGACAGAAACAGCCCAAAATCTGAGTTGTTGCCGCTGTGTATTTGTTTAAGGAGATTGTTGTTTCTGTTGGGGACCCACAATCAGAGTGTTTCTGGAGCTCCTCACGTGGGGGTGATTATTCTTTAAGTAAATTCTTACTGATGCTACCGTATAAGAAGCTCTATTTTACTTTATTTTATTTTTTTAAAAAGATTTGTTTATTTATTTTAGAGAGAGAGAAAGAGAGTGTGGGGGAGAGGGGTAGAGGAAAGAGGAAGAGAGAATCTTCAAGCAGACTCCATGCTGAGCGCAGAGCCCCATGCGGGGCTCGATNGGGCTCGATCTCACCACCCTGAGATCATGACCTGAGTCAGCATCAAGAGTCGGATGCTTAACCCACTGAGCCACCCAGGTGCCCCCAAAGAACCTCTGTTTTAGAGATAGTGGGGTGGGCAGCAGTGAATAGGACATAGTCCATGTCTTCAATGTTGTCTGACTTTTAGAGGGAAATTGGACAGTATTCTTATGAAAGGCAGTTTTGGGGAAAGACATGGACCTTAAGAGAAGAGGGTGAGAATCTTACCATTTCATTCTGCTTCTGAACGTTTTTGGCTTCTTGCTGCTCACAGCAGTAGTTTTCAGACTTGAAGAATGTACAAATTCCTTTTAAGGGAAATAACTTATCTTGGGCTTATGATGCTGACTTAAATTGTTTTTGTGATAATAATTATATTTACAAACAAAATGAGGTTTAAGTTACAATTTAAAATTTGTATTCCACTATAAAAAAAACCAGATTGATACATTAAATAAAAGCAAACTTCAAATCCGATAAAATGGTATCTTTCTGCTGAAACTC
>NW_023179843.1:0-1981 GCF_002007445.2 Ailuropoda melanoleuca
CTCTGTGTGGTATTCTGATCTCTCCAGGGGCCTCACAGACAGGCTCAGGGTGATGAGAGGCTCATGACTTTTTAAGACTGTCTCTTGCTCGCATGTCCTCCTGGGATTTGGACACATGAGTTATTTGGAGACTGTATCTGTACTAAGCCCTCCTTGCCAAATTCTGTGGCCTTCTACTGTCAGCCACAGTTGTCTATACTTGCTCTTACCTTCTTCCTCACTTTGGCCTGGAGATTCTTCCCATTTTCTCTTTTGGAATGAGAAAGCAGAACAAGACTTTGAGCTTTTAGGTTCTTGAACCCTAGGGGCAAGAGGCCCTGATACCTCACCTTGACTACTGAGTGAGTGGGACACAGGGTTGCTCTCTGATAGGGATGCAGCCCATCCTGGCTTACTGTGCNAACTGCACTCAGACTGCAGTGATGCTGGATGGCGACACCGTGCTGCCAAGCCTACCTAGGGGGCGTGTCTGTTTGGGTAACAGAATGATGTGTGCAGCACACGCACACATGCGCACACACACACAGAACAACTGCCTTGAGATTTATCCTGACGTGTGGAAGCCATTATCCTCTCCTCAGTAGCGCAGCCACGTAGGGCTGACTATGTGGCGAGTCCATCCTCACTGGAGTGCGGTGGCCCCCTTACAGACCCCCTGTCTCACTTACTGTAGTGTTTAGAGCCGTGGTTTTCAGCGGGGGGCAATCTTGTCCCCCAGGGAACAGTCTGTAGTACCTGGAGACATTTTTGACGGACCAAGTGGCTGCATGCTACCCCTAGTGGCTAGATGGCAGGGATATTGTTACGCAGCGTCCACTGCAGAGGACGGCCCCCACGACAAAGAATTACCCTGTCCGAAGTGTCAGCGGTGCAGACGGAGAAACCCTGCCGAGAGTGCCTCCTGCCTGTCTCCGCCTCAGGGGAAGCTGCAGCCCGAGGAGTTCCCGCACGCCAGGCGTCTATGCTCACACTTGTATCAAGGCATCCTCCCCGTCGACAAAAGGCCCTTGTAGCTCAGCTAGCCTCAGGCCTCTCTAGCAACAAAAAAGTGGCCTTCTTTCCACTCCACATGCCAAGCAGAAATGCCCCTTTGTGCTAGACGCGGCCGAGCGCCCTTGGCATCAGGGGCGGGAGTGTGGTGTTCTCCACACTTCACAGGCTGGCACTTGTCCGTCTGCCTCAGATCTGTGTGTCACTCTGCTGCACCTTCGTTACCCGGCATTCCAGACCGCCGTGTACGAGCACCTGTGTCATGTCTACAAATGGGTACAGAGGCAGATACGTTCCTTCTCAGGAATGAAAGGCTAATACGTCCTGCTTTTCCAGTCCTGCTCTGCCATCCCTTCTTTCCCAAACCCTAGGATTTGAATGTAACTCTTGGACATTAATTTCTCTCTTCTTTTCAATGTTTTCTAGTCCAAGAATTCAAAATTTAACCAAGCAATGACTAAGCGCCCTTTGCCTAAGGCTCTGGGATCTTGTCTTCCAGGATGCAGTCTGAGGGCACTAGGCCTGCCTCACTTCCTCCCCAGGCCCCTTCCCCTTCTCACCTCCTGTGCCTCTGCAGATAGTTGAAGGAACCTCCAAAGTCTCTTGGCTTCAGAACTTCCCTCCTGAGCTCTAGTCGCTTCTTGAGGACATTGAGAGACTGGAGCATTTTTTGCCTTCAGCCTTGTTTCATGCAGGATGTCTGAGTGTCTGCTCTGTGCCATGCACTGGGCTCCACTGTAGGGGAAGTAGGAGAATGAAGGGGTGGGTCCAGCCTTCCAGCTTCTGCACCTTCTGTGAGACTGACAGAAACAGCCCAAAATCTGAGTTGTTGCCGCTGNTGCTGTGTATTTGTTTAAGGAGATTGTTGTTTCTGTTGGGGACCCGCAATCAGAGTGTTTCTGGAGCTCCTCACGTGGGGTTGATTATTCTTTAAGTAAATTCTTACTGATGCTACCGTATAAGAAGCTCTATTTTACTTTATTTTATTTTT
>NW_023179844.1:0-838 GCF_002007445.2 Ailuropoda melanoleuca
CCATTAAATGAAGTGCAGTAGTTGAAAAAGTGGGAAGATATTGGTGTTTAACATTACTTAGTAAGCAGCAAAAAATATTTAAAGACTTTAGAGCAAAAATTTATGCGGTCAAAGAGAAACTATAGGAAAAGAATCAGATGAATTGACAGAGAGAGTGCCAAGATGCATATAATTCCCATCTACTGTTACCACTCTAAAATTGAACATGAGAGTTTTGGCACAGCATTTCCATTTTAGAGCATTTTGAAACTTATGGACTAAACCAGTTTTGTTCTTGCAACCTTATATTTCATATAAAATTAAATTTTCATTCACATTACAGAATTGGGTTGGCAGCAGTCAGAAATGGAAATGGTCAATAAAAAGCAATACAGTTCTAAAAGCCTTTACTTAAGGACTGTGCAGATGGCAACACACACTTAATATAATGTTCCTTTATTTATTAAGTACTTTTCTAATGCTAACTCCAAACCTGTCACTGTGCTAATGCTAGGTGAACTCTAAGATATTTTTTTTAAGATTTATTTATTTATTTATTTGAGAGGGAGAGAGAGAAAGAAAGAGCATGAGCAGGAGAGGCAGAGGGAGAGAATCCCAAGCAGACCCCATACTGAGCACTGAGCCTGATGCTGGGCTCTATCTCACAACTCTGAGATCACAACGTGAGTGGACACCAAGAGTTGGATGCTTACCCAACTGCACCCCGGCACCCCAGAACTGTAGGTTTTTTGAGGGGAAAGAGACTACAATATGTAACCGTAGAGAGTTCAGAGTCTAATAAGGAGCAAAATCTGTAAACTAGGAGAGGTAGAAAGAGTAACAAAAAAAAAAAAAAAAA
>NW_023179844.1:5211-11642 GCF_002007445.2 Ailuropoda melanoleuca
GCAAATCCATTACTTAAGATATCCATGCTGCTGCAGAACACTTAAAGGTAGATTCATGCAGCACAAATGTATTTCAAGCAATGCCTCATTTCCAGATGAAAATGAAAAAAATAAACAATATCTTAAATGATACAGGAAAAAAAAAAGAAAAGAAAAGCTAATGATTCCTAAAAACTAATCTGTACATTAGCAGTGAGGTGGATGGTCTAAAGATGGATTCTATATTATGCATTCTGAGTTGAGATGTCACACTATCACCATATATTTTGTCATGTCAAGAATAAGCAACAGGTGGTTAAAAGGGGAGAAAAAAGATAGCACTTATCTTCTCCATGCCCTCCAGAAGTTATCTTTACAAAACATAATTATCTTACTAAAATGGTAATGCTAAAACCTGATACACTTTTTATATAGATAATTATTATATTTTCATTATTGCATGTGCTTCATATCAGATATTTGCTAAAAATATTTCAGTAAATCCTTTACTTCAATTTAACATATACTTTTAATGTTTTTTCTTCCCCCAGAGATCAAGTAAGAATAACTGAAAGTACTAAAGGAATAAATGCTCTACTCTGTCTATAGAAGTTGGCTGAATGATTCCTGGAATATTTAATTAGTTCAGGCAACTCACCTTGCCTCCATAGTTTAAATCAAACACATTTACAAACTGCTCAAGTGTAACTGGTTGCTCTTAATAATACAGTAAAGGAATTTGAATAAAGTCAGAGAATACTAAGATATTGGAGATTTAAAGCATATTTTAGAGAAAAAAGCCTAACATTAATTTAAAGGATTTTCAAGCACTAATTAATAAATAAAATGTCATTATGTGAAGCATTGTTCAAATAATGACAAAATTTTCAATATTTTTTTTCCAAATGAAGACATAATAAGCAAAAATTCTTCCCCAGGTTTAGAAATATGTCATTTGCTTGCTTGCTTTTTTGATGGTATTCAGTATTCGCATAAACTTAAATAAAACAAATGTGTAAAGGATTTCAGTTAGCATTACAATGATGTTTAAGCTTTGTTCATAAAGCATGTAAGACAAAGCCCTCCATTATTACCATTATCATGACTATTTTTCATCCTTGCACCCATGCCTACTGTCAATGAGCTACATCTAATTTTGAAGTAAAAATTAGCGTCTCTTCAGGAATCCCTCTGCCAGAATCAGCTACGCGTTTGGGCTCTTCAGTTAATTCACCTGAGGGGTGTTGGGAGAAGGGGATAGAGAAGCCAGGATGAAAATTCATCTAAGCTTCCATTTATTTTCCCAAATCGTGACAGTGTGAGCTGATGGAAGAAGTTAACTCATCTCCACGTAGGGCAGTGCAGATGGACTCCACAAGAAATCCTCTCAAATGTCACAGTAAAGGTTGGCAGCGTGTCTGTGAATCACTCTCGCTTCCTTTCGGGCCTTCCAGGTTTTAAAGGGTGGGCTGGGGGCGGTCATCAGCTGCCAGGGCAGCCACCTAACTGGGACAACCAAGTTGAATGCTTGGAGGTGACTGCGCTTCTCAAGCCTGCGGCTCTTCCTCGGCCCCATTCAGAGCAGGTGGGAAAAAATGACTGGCAAGTCACGGCCACTGACTCCAAGGCAAACAAACGTCTCAAAATCTGCCTCGGTCTTAATAACCCTTGAGGAAACTCCCCAGGGGAGTCCACAGTTTAACCCTTTCAGAGCTACCACCTACGGAAGTACCCCCTTCACGACCCCCCCACCCACCGGGCGGATTTTCGGGCAGTGATTCAATTCGGAATAAAACGGTATCGAATGCATTGTAAACATGCTCTGTGTTAAAGTTAGTGCAGAAGCACAAATCTGATCAGCAATTTTATGTAATCAGGAGCAGTTCAACTTCTGCTCACTGGTGTGGCCAAACAACCTCCCACCCCTTGGAGAGCCGGCATTTATAAATCTTACATCTTCCTACCTCCTCCCTCAAATTCCTTAATGGACCATTAGTAACGGGATCGATCCTAGTTACTTCAGTAGCAATACATCGCAAAGGCGCATCTGCCGTGTTTACTATTGCCAGAAACACCATTCAAAAGTTGGGAAGGTAGAGCCAGCACTTGGCAAACCTTTGGGGGCCGAGGGAGGTGGGGAGGTACAGTGGCAGAGTGAGGAGGTAGGAGGCAAGAGGGAACCTGGTGAGACCTGAACTCCAGCGCAGCCAGCAAGCAAGCCTTTCCCGTGCACTAGCCGGGAGGGGGTCCTCGCAACTGCCAACTTCTCCAGCCCCTGAGCGCTGCCGCGACTCCCGCAACCCCTCTCCTAACAAAATCGAGCCCACTGTCCGCCCACCCCCCAGCCGCCGGGGCCCCGGCCTGCAAGCAGCGCGCTCTTGTGTCCGGGGATGGGGGTGCGCAGCACTTAGGTCTCTGAATTTGTTCCACTGTCCGACTTCCTTGTCATACTGAGAGATCGTGGTGAGCCATTGTTTATCGTCCAGAAAATTACCGCCGTCCGACCGCCCCCCGGCCGCAGCCACCGCCGCGGCAGCTGCGAGAGCCTGACTGCACCAAGCGGCTGCACACACACACAATACGGCTGACACCTTGAGCATCTGGGAAAGGAGACACAACCGGGGGGTGGGGAGGGGGGGCAGTGTCAAACAAGGGGTAAGAAGACCGGGATACCCGGGAATACATGCATCAAAGACGACGGGGTTAAAGGGAGGAGGAGACAAGCAGGGACGGGGTGCCCCCTCCCCGTAGGTTTTACCCTCAAACCCGGCACTCACACACGCAGACCCGGGGGAGGAGAGGTGGGTATAAGGGAGAAAGCCCCAGCTGCAGTACCCCGAGCGGGCAAAAGAATGCTTCCAGGCACATCACCTTGTGAACCTGCACTGAGCTCGCAGCTCCTGCTGGAAATGCAGCCCGGCTCTGCCAACTCGCTGCTTTCAGGAGCTGCTGCACGTGCCGCTGTCTGGAGCGGTCCACCCAGCTCTCTGCGCCAGGCTCGCTCCCCGCATCTCCACCTCCCCCCGCGCGCTGTTCTCTCGCTTACTCCCCTTGCTTCACCCCTCCCTCCCCCAGCTCCTTTTTTAATTTTTTTCCTCTCCCTTTCCCACCTCCTCCTATCCCACCTTCCTCTCTCTGGATCCGAGCTGCAGTCGACTCCGGATGCGACGCTCGGCTGAAGGCAGAGGANACGACGCTCGGCTGAAGGCAGAGAATGCGGTAGCTCCTCGCCTAGGAATCCTTATCTGCTTTATAACCTCTCCCCTCCAGACGAGGTTCTCACGTTCGCGAGACTGCCTGAACATTCTCTCTGCTCCTGGGCCGATTAAACACAAAATATACTGTAGCTCTCTTAGTTGTCTCTGCTCTGTGATTTCTCGAAGCTGGTCACTCAGACGTGGGAAATGAGATCCGAAGAAAATTTTATGCATCACCAAGTCAAGAACCCCTTGGAGTTTATGTCCTGTAAACCTCTTGGACTGAGCTCCGCCCTAAAACAGAGCCTTATCTGCAGGGTCTTGGGAGATGTGTTTAATGCCGAAAATTAAAGAATGTTTGAGTGAACTTCTGGATTATAAAAGGGTGCAGACTTTCACGTTAAAGAGTGGAAGTTATTTTCTTTCTTCTTCTTTTTTTTTTTAACAGAGTATCATTACTAGGTAGGAAGTTTGAGGACACCTAAATTTTCCCCAAGCCGTAGATTATTTCCCCTTAAAAACTCATTGACAACTGTATTTTATGCTCTAGGACCAGAATCAGAAACTTTAAAATCCTAATCTATCTCTCCCTACTGAAAAATGGAAGAGCTTTTTCAAGACCGAACACTAATTTTGCTTTCCAAGCCTCCATTTATGACAAAATACTTGGCTTTTCATTGCTTCTCCACATATTCAGAATAAGCTGGAAGGAAATCACTAATTAGCCCCCTGTAAACAGAATCTGATGAAGAGAATCTCTCCCACAGACTGGGAGGAGTTAGGTGAAGTGAATATTATATGTAAATCAGGAGATCATAACATTATGTACCTCTGTTTGAATTTATTAGAGGTTACTTCGCTAAAACTGTATCTCCCAAAGCTATGACCCTTGAAAATTTTATGTAGTTTCCAAAACTTCAGGAGCTAGTTGAATAGCAGCAGTACCTTCCACTCATATTTTCTATTTCCATCTCAAATAACATTTGTGTAACACTTTTCAAACTGTATTAAAATAAGAATCAAGCAGCATGCTTAACATTGATTTCTATTTTTTGTAAATATCGGATTTTAAATGCATATTATAATATATAAATTAAATGAAAGGAAAAAAAAAGATATTTTCCTCAAATGCCACTGTTTCCACATCGATGAAGGGGGCTAAAGAGAATCTACAAGTGCAATTCATAGACTCCCTGACTGATATAAACTCACATCCTATAACTTTAAAAACACTGGTGTATACTAATTCTCCATTACATTTATTTCAGTCTGATCACGGCTGGCTATGTCATGTACTTCAGAATATTCTGAAGCAATATCTTGCTTAAGACATCATTTAGACAACCATTGATAGGTCCACCCTCCACTAACCCCTCTTTCAGTTCCCTATCCTTCAACCCCCTACATCCCTATCTTCACCTCTCTACCTCAAAATTTGAAGTATTTTACTCTCGATTCAATGAGAATATTTTAACATGTTTAAAAACCTCACTCTTTTTTTTAAATTTTAATCTAATGGGAAAAGCAGAAAAAATATGCCTTAGATGAAATTACAACGCACAGCAGAAGTTATAATTGTTAAACTGAAAATTACCTTCTAGTCTTTGTAAGCTACCTTTTAAAAAAGATGTACGTTATTTGCTATAAAATATTTGATGAGGGATAATGCTGTAACACTCCTCCACCCCCCAATGTTAACATCTGTTATATTTTTCAACATAAGTATATATTTACCCCCCAAATGCATGTATTTCATTGCTGACCCTGATATGTTCATAGAATGTCTTCACATCTGGCTTTCACTGTTTGTACTTATCTTGGGAGAAAAGCCTCTACTAGGGTATCAAACTCCATATCTGAAGGTAGACCAGGATTTACCAACAAACTGCAGGTTTGAAATGCTATAAGTCAAAAGAAATAGAGTGAGTGCACTTGTGCTGATCTGGTCTGATTCAGTTCATCTCCTACAACTACTAGCAGAGATTCTTTAAACCTCTACCGTTCTTCTAAAGCCATGCCATTGTTAAGGTTAAGTTTCTGGGCAAGTTAGTAGTGAGAATAAAAGTCCACTAAGTGTGATGGTTTGATGTATTAATCACAGGGAAGTCTCCTTTCAATTTCTCTATATTACTGAATGTTTGGGTCTTCAAAGAGCCTGCTTTCAAAATTTAAATAATCCTGAGAGAATTCACACTTCAGTTAACACCTTGTTATCAGTTAACACCTCAATGGAGATTAATTGAAAGCTTGTGGAGAGCAAAACACAGCAGGGAAGAATACAGGAAGAGTATTAAGTGGGAGGTAATATATGGGAGGGGTAGTTAGCAACCTTACAAGTCAAAGTAGGTTGGCACCAGTGGGAATAATTCCCTGACTACTTCCCGGTTTTAGTGAGAATTTTCATGGGGAACTGGAAAAGCTAAAAAAGTACAAAGTGGAGTGGGGTGTTTGGGGTGGGCAGAACAAGACACCAGAAGTAAGTAGGGAGAGCTTGGTTCTGTGTTTCTGATCATGCTTTACAGAATTGAAACTCACAGTAAGACTCAGGTTTTCGGATTCTCAGTCCCTTTTCTGTCACTTCATGACAAATAAGTTTTCATACACATTATAAAAAGCCAATATTAAGGCCATCCCAAGCTTGAACCTTACTTCTGTATTTGTTTCCTTAACCTTTTAACTCTTCTTGTGCTAAATATTAGGTTAATCAACTAACAAATATCTATCATCAAATATGTGCAAGATATTTTAATGGAAATTATTTTTATACTAAATCTGTTTCTTCTCTAGTTTTACTTACCCTCATTTTTAGATTTGCCATAGTCCTAGAACAATAAATACTAAGTATATGGTGGCAAGGCATCCATTTATAACCACCTTTGAGATTGGGATCTATGAAGACCTCAATGAAACTCCATATCTTTAAATTCATACACACACACAAACACACACACACACACACACCCCCTTTAGTTGTCTTAATAAGTTACCTTTCTTTCGCAGCTACTATAAAATGTTATTCCTATCGTGTGACTATATAGAACAGTTCAAATCATTGCATCTTCCATGTGCTAGGCACTTTACATGCATGCTACCCTTTATTCCTCACAGCTTGCTCAGGATCCCATAGTTAGTAAACACAAAGGAAGGATTTTTGAGGGCCTATGAAGTCATCGAGAAAGATGACGCTTTTAAGTTTTCTGTCTCTATATAGAAACTTCTCTGTTTGGATCTTTTGTTTATGTTCTTCCGTTCCAC
>NW_023179845.1:0-1446 GCF_002007445.2 Ailuropoda melanoleuca
GTGCCCCAGATATGACATTTTTAAAAGCAATGATCTGTATCAGAGAAGAACTGTCATGTAAAGACTAAGAGACCAGTTTGCAGAAAATTCAGTCTTCAGTCAATTGAGGTGATTAAGTTTCATTCGTTGTTCTCCAGCCCTCTCCTGAATCTTTCTACTCTCCCAGGTGCACTGTCTGTCTTGTATTTGTACTTCTACATATGACTGCTGTTGGGGAACCTATCCTTTCACCCCTTTACTTTCTATTCCTTTCTTGTGACTGAGCTCACAAAATGATTTAAGTGTTCAATTGATCTCTATTTCATTAAGAATTAATAAACCTAAGTTGGCCAATTCTCATCCTAATGGTAGCTCTGAATATTTCAAACCCAAGACCCAGTCTCTATTCCATGAATTACCCATTTACTCATTTTCCTGCACCCTGTAGTCATCAGGAATGAGTCCTGTTGCCTGTACATTTGTCACTCTGAACTTCCATGCCTTCTAGAGTTTCTTCCCCTCTAGGTGTTCAAAATGTGTTTTATAGAATGTCAGCTATTTTAAGCACACAACTAATTTTCAGGAATTCAGTTCTTAGAATAGGGGAAAACTAAAATGCAGACATACTAGAAATGTAAAAATGGCATGCAATTTTGACCCATTCTCACCAAAAGTGAATTGGTTTGGATGAACTTTTCCAAAGTTCCTCCTTTACTTTCTTTTGAAAGGACATCCAATATTACCTAGGTACAAATGATACAGGTAGATAAAGATATCTAAATATAGTGTGCTTTTAGGTGTCAACTGTTTTTCTCTTCTATTTCATAGCAGTTTTTTCGAGTAATGTACTGGTCCGAGAAGGATTTGCTGGTCCAAAGTGTCAGTTCCAGACCCAGAGGCAGTGGGAAATTACAGTATTATTGGGTAGCCAGAATGTGGAATATGGAGAAGTTCATCAAACTCTGACTCAAATACGCTTTCCAAGCAAAATAAACAATATAATTATTTTGTCCACAGGTCCAGAATGACATAACTGACAGGCCATCAGTTTATTCCTGTACCCATTTGTCCTGGGTGGCTCTAATGCAGTGGCCTGCCATGCCCATAATCTCTATTGTGCTACCGAGCTTCTGGATGTCCTTCCTGAAAAGAGTGGGGTTCTCTATGGATCTTGTTCCTTCAATAAAACAAATGAGATGGAGGATATAATCTCAGAGTTCAGCCAAAATCAGAGAGACTCACTATGATGACTTTGGATAAAAATAGGAGTGGAAGAGAAAGTACCACTGACTGAGATATTTCTTTCATTTGCTTCTCGAGACCCAAAGACATTATGTCCATCTCCAACATGACAGTCTTCATGCCTTCTGTGTTGACACTAATAGGGATCCCAGGCCTAGAGTCTGTGCACTGCTGGATTGGGATTCCATTCTGTGCCATGTATCTCTTTGCTTTGATTGGAAATTC
>NW_023179845.1:2001-27604 GCF_002007445.2 Ailuropoda melanoleuca
TGTGTTCCTAAAATCCACTGTGATTAACACCTGTAGTCTTCCCCTTGATATGATAGTAACAATGTCCCCAAACTTCATCAAATATTTCAAAAACAATATTAAATGAGAGGGCTTAGTTTTCTATCTAATTCTTTTGTGAAATTTGTCTGCGTTTTAGATTGTTTTCACATCATCCTACTCTGTGACGACTGTTACTCAGTGGGTTTCCAGATGCTACTGCATAATGAAAGGAAGAAACACAAAGAATAAAATAGCGAAGACATGATGTTTCCTTTTCTCTTCTCTTTTTTCAGCTGCTTCTTTTATGGATTCTTCTCCAGAAGGATTCACAAGTATGCATCTATCATTGAATTCAATGCACCCAATCCCATTGTTCTAGAGTGTCCAGTTACTCAATAAAAGGTGTTGGTGTGTCTAGAACATTTTAGTCTCTAAAGACTTTTTTTCAGGACGTGTTTCCTAAGCATGTTGTGTCAAAACAAAGAAACATATAAACAAACCCAAACCTTTATTGATGTGAGATGATAACACAAAAATTTCAGTGTATCTTCAGAGTCATTAGTGAATATTGAGATGCAAAAATCAAGTGAAATCAAGTGCTCCATTTTATGCACCCATATTTCTTCTATTACCTCCACTAGTCTTTATTATTTCATCAAGTGTTATCAAAACACAATATGTTAAATACTGTACAAGGGAATAGTGGCAGAATAGTAAACTGGACACATTGCATAAGTTTCATGGATTTGTTTCCTTGTATTTCTGGGAGGGAAGACAAGAGAAACAAAGAGAGAGGGAAAGAAGCAAAAGTTGTAGCGGTGTGCACTGAGGGTGAGGGAAGGAAACATTGAAATCCAACTGAAAACAGTAGGCAGCAGAGTTAAAAATCACATGAGTTTAAGTTATCTTTGGTTTTTAATTCGGAAGGTTCGCTCCTGAAGAATAATGAATGATTGGTCCCATAAGGAAGGACGCACTATGCCAGGTAGATGATAGAGGAGATGATACCAGAGAATGTGCTTAATGTCACAGCACAGATTTTTTTTTCAATGTAAGATACAATTTGGAGAGACACAGATTACTATGATATCAAATAGGCCACAAGGGCAAATTGGTAAAGGGCAGCAGGATGAATAAGTCACGGGGATAAAAAGCACAGCCTAGAGAATAGAGTCAAGGGTATTCTAATAGCTTTGTATGGTGACAGATGGTGGCTGCACTTGCTGTGAGCACACCATAATGTAGAGACTTGCTGCATCACTCTTCTGTACTCCTGGAAATAATGCAACATGCTTGTCAGCTAAACTTCAAGTAAAAAAAAAAAAAGAATGTCTATGGACACTCTTGAAAGAAGATGAACTTTATTCCAAAAGTTATTACGTGTCATTAAAGGTTTTCTCCAGAAGGTAAACACATGTTCTTGTGTGCATGTGTAAATATCTGTATGTGTGCGTGTGTGTGTGTGTGTATCTATCAGAAAGGTGATAGCATATCTTCTCAATGGATATAAGACATCATGCTTTTTAATCATTCAAGGCTATTAAATTAATGAAGAAATGGAGGGTTTTAACTATGGTTAACAACTTCAGAGCTTAAGGCTAGTGGACCATTCCTGAAAACTTCATTTCAGAGACCATTTAATGAATGATGATGGAAAATATGCATATGTGTGCATAAAATCAGTGCATCTATAATATAGACTGCATGTCATATAAATGGGAGATACTCTGGCTTTTTTACTGGGTTCACGCTCAATCACATATCAATGACTGCTGAGGATGACTATTTGTAAATCTAGGGGATGTCTTGGGGCATCTGTTGATAATGTTTTCAGTGTCAATATTTACTATAGAATTAACATATGATCTGGTTATAATGGATTGCCAATAGGAGTTGTCGTTCTTTGATAACATAGTCTCTTTGGGAGTAAAACTGAGATGGCATCAGAAGTAATTTCTTAATGTTTTAGCCAGGGCTCAGCAATCTTCTCTGAAAAGGAACAAATACAGAGCTTAGGCTCTGTGGGCAAAGAGGCAATTCAAACCTAGTAAATAGGTATTTGGATAGCAAGAGAGAAAACATCATTGCACAACAAAATTTTAATGATATTCAAAATTTAGTATGAGCAATAATAATCCTAATTGTGCAGTTTTTGGATAATTCAGTCTAAAGTTGTAGAATGGAATTCATTTTTTTCTGGGGGATAGAATTCTGCTTAAGTGGGGCTGAAAGTCAGATTTCTCTAGAACACATGTAGAATGAAAAGCCACTTCTGAAAATTTGCACTCTGTAGTTCCTTTCACATTACTCCGAAGTAATTATTTCTATTAATATAAGACTTCTAAGGAATTGTATGTCACCAAATAAGGAATCACATTGTTTCTAAAAAATCGTATTTCCCTTTAGCTCACATGGGTTTTAACTAAAGTGTATCTAAGAGTTATTTTGTCTCCAACATTCCATGGCATTATGATTCTATGAGGCTCCAAATTTTTTGCATTTCCCAAAGGTGTCTTGAGAGTCATTCAGTATGTGTAGCATATTATAATTCTCTGTAGAGAGAGTAGTGCACCAATTTCAGAGCCTGCTGACCTCACCTCAGCCTACTTCATATTCTATCTGAAAACTAATTCTTTTGTTGTTTCTGAAAATACGTTATTTTATTTTGAGTTCACCAGGCGCTACTCTGTTGGGTGGGTGGCATTCTGTACAGGTTGTTTTCTGATTTACCTGTTTGTGCCATTTATTTCAATCAACCATGTGATGTCACTGAGAGCAGAGCTGGAAAGAGCTACACACAACTGAGTCCCCAAAACCACTATGAAGTAACCCAGCACAGCAAGCAGCCATATTCTAGGATGAAGATAATTTTATGGCAGTTTAAAGGCAAGATGGGAGTCAGAGAGTCTTTCAGCTCATAAAGAACATGTCTGCAAGCAATGCCAGATGCAATGACACAGGACAACACCATGTGACTCTAAGTAAGGCCATCATGTCCTCAGGCAGATGCATGTAATGCGGTCTTGTTAGAATTTTTCTTGCACCACACGGATGGAGAATCTTTTCCTTTCCTCATGATACCAAAGCTTAAATTCACAAACCTCCCCTTTTTTTCAACTGAGTTAACACTGGCCATAAATACTTCATAACTGGGATATATATATATATAAAGGGACTGGCACTAAAATCTGAAAATGCATATTATGATTTCATGAGAATCCTAAATGAATGGGAATATTTCTTTTTTAATTTAAATGCAATTTCCCAACATACAGTATATCATTAGTTTCAGATGTAATATTCAGTAATTCATCAGTTGCATATAACACCCAGTGCTCATCACATCACGTGCCCTCCTTAATGACCATCACCCATTTGCCCTATTCCCCCCACCTACCTCCCCTTCCATACTCCTCAGTTTGTTTCCCAGAGTTAAGAGTCTCTCATGGTTTGTCTCCCTCTCTGATTTCTTCCCCTTCAGTTTTCCCTCCATTCCCTTCTGATATTCTGAGCTCTTTCTTATATTCCACATATGTTGAATCCAGATGATACTTGTCTTTCTTTGACTTATTGCACTTAGCATAATACTGTGTAGTTCCATCCACATTAGTGCAAATGGTAGGTATTCATCCTTTCTGCTGGCTGAGTAATATTCAATTGTATGTATAAACCACATCTTCTTTACTCATTCATCTGTTGAAGGATGTCTCAGCTCTTTCCACGGTATGGCTATTCTGGGCATTGCTGCTGTGAACACGGGGGTGCAGGTGTCCCTCGTTTCCTATATCTGTGTCATTGGTGTAAATACCTAGTAGTACAATTGCTGGGTCATAGGATAGCTCTATTTTTAATGTCTTGAGGGAACTCCAAACTGTTTTCCAGAGTAGCTCTACCAGTTTGCATTCCCACCAACAGCGTATGAGGGTTTACTTTCTGCATCACCAAGAAATATTCCATTTAGTTTTTTGTCAGCACGTCTACACTGATTATTCTGAATACCTTGAGATGTTTTCATTTCCCTTCATTGACTCATTATTTTGTATAAAAATGTCATTGATTCTCTGTGTTGTCTTGGGGCACTGTCTTCTCTTAGATGTTTCTGAAAGGACCATAAATTTGAGCTACCAGTCCCCAAGGGCACAAGGATTTGGGGTTTTATTAGATGCAGATGTGCTATAAGACAAATTCTCCTGGGTTTTGAACCATAGCATGCCTGCTTTTCACCCTTGTCCCAGGCTAACTGAAAGCCCACCAGCGACTGGTGCAAAATCCCTCAGGTGGCTCCTACACTACAAAACGGCCATCTTCACTCTCGGAAACATCAGAAGATTGTCACTCTGTGGCTTCCAGGTAAGTCTTGGGCCTTAGATCTGCACTGAGTGTGGAAAAATGGAGGATTGGTTTCAAAGAGAACACAGCACCCTTATGAGCCAAGAAGATGGCAGGATGATAAACAAGCAGTAGTCTTACAGCAGCTGATTTTTCAAACATGAATAATATTTTGTTTCATGTTGCTGTCCAGAATGTTTCCGAATCAGTTAATCACACAATGGGTGATAGATTTTAAAGTAGGCCTGACAAGAGAAGGATATCATGTATATAATAAACATTAAAAAAAAAACCCTTTGTTTCTGATAGTCCAACCCTGGGGCCTTAAAGCAGAAGTCAAAGGCTGAATGTAAGAGACTTTGTACAGGAAAGATTTCCTGAGATTGTAGGGAAAGTAGATTTCGACCTAAGTCCCTTAATCGGTTTAGGATCTGGGAATCAGCCTGAGTCAGAAGAATTGTCGGTTACTTTAATGGTTCAGGGTTGATGCTGAACATGACACTCATGATTGTTTTCCTGACCCATGAATTTCAAGGGTTTAAGATTTGTCTCCTCCCTCTTCTAAAAATGTACGTGTCTGTGTCCGTACACACAGTTGCTTCAAACATCCTTGTCATTCAGTGTTGTTGCTTTCAACCAAGAAACTCTTAGTCTCCCCTCCCCTCCCATGATTTCCCCTCCATCAAGTCAGCAAGCTGCAGAGATATTGCTTCCTTGCTAATCTTCCGATGTGACCAGGTCACGTCATCCCATCCCTTCTGGACTACTACAAGTATCCTTCTAACTTCATCTCCCTCTGCCAGGTCTCATCCTTTTAAGCCATTTATCAATCTACTAGTAGAACAGATTTGTAGAGGCAAAACAAAACAAAACAAAACAAAAAACAACAACCTTGTTTTTCCACCTAAGTTTTTGAAATTATTATTGTCAAATTAGAATCTTACATTTGTTACTCTTCCCTTTTCCTTAACCTCAACCATAATCATCTCTGTTTATCAACAATTCATACTTGAAAATTACTTGTTGATTTGCAATCCCACGGTACATTTCATGCTTCTTTGATTTTCTCCAAAGTATTTCCTCAGGGAATGCCTTTCCATCTCCTTTATCTGACTAATATCTGCTGAAGAATGATCCCCCTTACTAGCCAGATTTATTCTGCCTATTTTGAATAAAGCTAAAAGCATTGATTCCCCTTTAATTAAAGACGATTCTTCTACAATGTAAAATTCCAGAACAATGGTTAGTAACCAGGTATGTCCTGTCCCTCCCCACACAAGCAGGTGACATTTGGCAATGCCCGAGATATTTTTGATTTTCATGACCAGAAAGAACCACTGGCATCTAGTGGGTAGGAGTCAGGGATGCTGCTAAGCCTCCTGCAATGCGGAGAATTCCCCCAGGAGCAAAGTTTATTGGACTAAAAATGCCAGTTGTGCTGAGAAGGAGAAAACCTGCTTAAAAAGCGTATCAGTTAGGCCTCATGAAGTTGGAAATATAAAACTATCAGGAAGAAAAGTACCTACTTTTTTCACATGATTTTTTCTCTGCTAGGTTGAAGGCATGCTTTTTTATTTAATTTGTCTGCTCCTTTGTTTGCTTTCTTTCTTCCTCTGTTTTTCTTGCTCTCTTTCTGATTACTCATGATATATACAGCTGCTGAGCTGCACTTTGCACACTATCCTGTTCCGATTCTCTAGGACAACACTGACCCACGTGGCCATGTTAGCTCTCCCAAATCAATGCTCCTGATAAAGAGAGTAGCACACACTTAGGAGCCCAATTACGGAGAGTGGTAGCCAGTATATGGATGGTATGGCATGGAAAATGTGGTTTTATATTAGAAATGTAGCATATTTTAAACATGTACAAAATGTATGTATTATAATTGATTAAAATATGGAAGGTATATGGGAGATTATTTCCATCAGAATTTAAACAGGCAGAAGCTGATTTAAATTGCTGTATGTTTTTGTACAACCCCCCTGATGTAGTTACACACTGAGATATATTCCATATCCTTACTGAAGTATAGTTCTAAAATCTCAGATGATACACACTATTTTTTCTTCTTTCTGCATCTGTGTGCCATAGAATTTGGATCCAAGCAGATTCACCTATTGCAACAAAAGTCTTAGTTTTTCATTAATAAAATATAGGGTAATAACATCAATATCTTAAGTTAATAAGATTAAATACCCTAAAAGGTCTGAAGATTTATGAAGGTGAATGATACAGTAGGTATTTAATAAATGGGGGTATCAGTTTTGATTTTTAAGCACTCAGCATATTTTAGATTCTTCATAAATATAGAATACAGATATTTTATATATTCTCTAATTACTTCAAAAATACTTGGAACATATGAATTCTTAATTATTGTGTATTGATTAAAATCATTAGGATATCAACTTCTGATTTTTGGATTGCAATGTTGTTTGAGGAGGATTTGAGGAAGATCTAGTTTGGCATACTGTATATTTGCTAAAAAAAAAAAAAGAGTTCAGAAACAAAGGGTCTCAGAAAGGAAAGCCTCTCTTAGAGTTGAATACATTTGAGGAAAAGGAATGCACCGACAAGTTGACTTGAGGTGCATTCTAAGTAATCTTACGTGGTTAGAGATAATCTAAATTCATAGATAATCTATGTGACATAAAATACTTAAGAATCAATGCTTTTTCAGGCTTAGGGAGGTAATGATGGTCATTGATGGGGACAGAGAAGAGCAGAGGACACAGATTGGCACTTGGGTTTAAGTATAAGAGGCGTGAAAACAGCAGGGCAGAGTACGAACAAGATCTGACAGGGACTGCCAAAGCAAACAGTCAGGATTGACTTATCTGTAGAGAGAATAATCTGGAAAATGTGCATTACATATGGATGGGTTTTGGAAAAACAGAAACTTTGACAAATTAGGTTGGAAACATTCTGAGGCTATTGGAGCTTGATCAGACTATGAAGACACCATCCTGAGAAGTCAAGCTAGTGAGTTGCAAAACGTAACAGTAGTCTGGCCAAATTTGTCCTCTGATTATGATCAGCAAAATTTCTACCTGCACTAGGATGCTTTATATCAGCCCACGTGGAGTCTAGCTCATGAGATATATATGCTCTGTATTAAATAACTTTTTTCTTGATGCCAATTTTCAGGTCACAAAATAAGTACAGGCGATGAGAAGTAAACACAAGATAAAAAGCATCTGTTTGGTCCACTAGTCACGGACTAGAAAGAAACCATCTGATCCACTTAATTTTTGTCCTTGAAAATGATTAAGGCATGCAGAAATGCAGAACCTCATGGTTATTCTTACAATGACTTTGTGAAAAGAAGTAATTGAAAGGAGTCATTAAAATCATTACAAATAATATTGATAACATTCCATTGCATATATATGCCACATCTTTATCCATCCATATGCTGATGGGCACTAAAGTTGTTTCCATATCTTAGCTACTGTAAATAATGCTGAAATAAACACAGGTTTGCATATATCTCTTCAATATTCTGTTTTCCTGTCCTTTGGATATATACCCAGAAGTGGAATTGCCAGATTATTTGTAGATCATTTTTTCAAAATTTTCATTGAACCCTCATATTACTTTCCCTAGTGGCTGCATTCCTACCAACTAGGTGCAATGGTTCCCTTTTCACAAAATCCCCCCCAATACTTATTGCCTTTTGACTTACTGATGACAGGTCTTCTAACAAGAGTGAAGTGATATTTCATTGTGGCTTTGACCTCCATTTGTCTGATTATTAATTCATTGAGACATGAGAAAGAAGGAGATTCCCTTATTTGTGACAATAGTAATAAACTTTAAGTACATTATTCTGTGAGATAGTCAAAGAGGGAAAGGCAAATGATGTATAAAATCACTTATATGTAAATGGAATCTTAAAAGAGTTGAACTTCATAGCATTCCACATACATGGAATCTAAAAAAAAAATGAAGCAAATACATAAAAATAAAAAGCAGAAAGGTATCCATAAATACGAGAATTAACTGATGGTTGCCAGAGCGGCAGGGTTTTGAGGGTGGCCAGTTTGGTGAAGGGGAGTGGGAAACACAGGCTTGCAATGATGGGATGAATAAATTACATGGATAAAAAGTACAGCATGGGGATTATAGTCAATGGTTTGTGCCGATTTGGATACCTTTGATCCCTTTTTGTCTTCTGATTGCTGTTGCAAGGACTTCTAGTACTATGTTGAATAATAGTGGCGAGAGTGAGCATCCTTGTCGTGTTCCTGATCTTAAGGGAAAGGCTTCCAGCTTTTCCCCATTGAGAACGATATTTGCAGTAGGCTTTTCATAGATGGCTTTTATGAGATTGAGAAATGTCCCCTTTATTCCTTTACTCTGAAGGGTTTTAATCAGGAAAGGATCTTAAGGGAAAGGCTTCCAGCTTTTCCCCATTGAGAACGATATTTGCAGTAGGCTTTTCATAGATGGCTTTTATGAGATTGAGAAATGTCCCCTTTATTCCTTTACTCTGAAGGGTTTTAATCAGGAAAGGATGCTGTATTTTGTCAAATGCTTTTTCTGCATCAATTGAGAGGATCATATGGTTCCTGAGTCTTTTCTTGTTGACATGATGTATCACACTGATTGATTTGTGAATGTTGAACCATGCTTGCATCCCAGGTATGAATCCCACTTGGTCATGGTGGATAATCCTTTTAATGTACTGTTGGATTCTATTAGCAAGGAACTTGTTGAGGATTTTGGCGTCCATATTCATTAGGGAAATCGGTCTGTAATTCTCCTTTTTGAGGGGGTCTTTGCCTGGTTTGGGGATCAAGGTAATTTGGCCTTATAGAATGAGTTTGGTAGCTTTCCTTCTGTTTCTATTTTTTGAAATAGATTTAGAAGAATAGGTATTATTTCTTCTTTGAATGTTTGGTAGAATTCCCCAGGAAAATCGTCCAGGCCTGGAGTTTTGTTATTTGGAAAGTTGTTTATCACTGACTCAATCTCCTCATAATTAATTGGCCTGTTTAAGAAATCTATTTCTTCCTGTTTCAGTCTTGATAGTTTATAGGTTTGCAGGAAGGCCTCCATCACTTCCAGATTGCTTAGTTTATTNGCAGGAAGGCCTCCATCACTTCCAGATTGCTTAGTTTATTGGCATATAGTTGTTGATAAAAATTTCTAATAATCCTTCCGATTTCATTGGTGTTGGTCATGACCTCTCCTTTTTCATATATAATTTTAATAATTTGGGTCCTTTCTCTTTTCTTTTGGATAAGTATTGCCAGTGGTGTGTCAATTTTATTGATTCTCTCAAAGAACCAGCTTCTAGTCCTGTTGATCTGCTCTACTTTTTTCAAAAAACTGGAAAAAATAGTTCTTAAATTTGTATGGAAACAGAAAAGGCCCTAAATCTCCAAGGAACTGTTGAAAAGGGGAAAAAAAGCTGGGGGCATCACAATGCCGGATTTTGAGTGTACTACAAAGCTGCGATCACAAAGACAGCATGGTACTGGCACAGACAGAGACATATACCAGTGGAACAGAATAGAGAACCCAGAAATGGACCCTCGGCTCTTTGGACAACTAATCTTTGATAAAGCAGGAAAAAACATCCGGTGGAAAAAAGACAGTCTCTTCAATAAATGGTGCTGGGAAAATTGGACAGCTACATGCAAAAGAATGAAACTTGACCACTCTCTCACACCATACACAAAAATAAACTCCAAATGGATGAAAGACCTCAATGTGAGACAGGAATCCATCAAAATTCTAGAGGAGAACATAGGCAACAACTTCTATGACATCGGCCAGAGCAACCTTTTTCACGACACATCGCCAAAGGCAAGAGAAATAAAAGATAAAATGAACTTATGGGACTTTATCAGGATAAAGAGCTTCTGCACAGCCAAGGAAACAGTCAAAAAAACTAAGAGACAGCCCACGGAATGGGAGAATATATTTGCAAAGGACACCACAGATAAAGGACTGGTATCCAAGATCTACAAAGAACTTCTCAAACTCAATACACGAGAAACAAATAAACAAATCATAAAATGGGCAGAAGATATGAACAGACACTTTTCCAATGAAGACATACAAATGGCTAACAGACACATGAAAAAATGTTCAAAATCATTAGCCATCAGGGAAATTCAAATCAAAACCACACTGAGATACCACCTTACGCCAGTTAGAATGGCAAAGATAGACAAGGCAAGAAACAACAATTGTTGGAGAGGATGTGGAGAAAGGGGATCCCTCCTACATTGTTGGTGGGAATGCAAGTTGGTACAGCCACTCTGGAAAACAGTGTGGAGGTCCCTTAAAAAGTTAAAAATTGAACTACCCTATGACCCAGCCATTGCACTACTGGGTGTTTACCCCAAAGATACAGACGTAGTAAAGAGAAGGGCCATATGCACCCCAATGTTCATAGCTGCATTGTCCACAATAGCCAAATCATGGAAGGAGCCGAGATGCCCTTCAACAGATGACTGGATTAAGAAGCTGTGGTCCATATATACAATGGAATATTACTCAGCTATCAGAAAGAACGATTTCTCAACATTTGCTGCAACATGGACTGCACTGGAGGAGATAATGCTAAGTGAAATAAGTCAAGCAGAGAAGGACAATTATCATAAGATTTCTCTCATCTATGAAACATAAGAAATAGGATAATCAGTAGGGGAAGAAAGGGAGAAAAAGGGGAGGTAATCAGAAGGGGGAATGAAACATGAGAACCTATGGACTATGAGAAACAAACTGAAGGCTTCAGAGAGGAGGGGGTGGGGGAATGGGATAGACTGGTGATGGGTAGTAAGGAGGGCACGTATTGCATGGTGCACTGGGTGTTATACGCAACTAACGAAGCATCGAACTTTACATCAGAAACCGGGAATGTACTGTATGGTGACTAACATAATATAATAAAAAATCATTAAAAAAATAGTCAATGGTTTGTAACAGGTTGTATGGTGACATGTAGTAGTTATATTAGTGGTGAGCACAGCGTAGTGTATGTACAGACTTGTTGAACTACGATGTTGTGTATCTGAAACTTATCAAGTGTCAACCACATTTCAATAACAACAAATAGCCAAACACATAAAAACAAATACAATTTCTCCTGTGAGAATACAAAGGAGATATTTTATTAGTAAGTCCTAGAAATCTAATATACAGGATAGTAAATACAAACAATATTACATCAAAAACATCAAACTTACTAAGAGACTACATCTTAGTTATTTCCACCACAAAAAAGGAGGGAGAATTATTCGATGTGATAGAGTTAGCTAAATTATAATTGCATTCACATTGCAATCTGTGAATGCATCAAATCAACGTGTTGTGCATCTAAGCTTAGAAAATGTCCAGTGTTACCTATAGTTCAATAATAAATAAAGGAATGAGAAGATTACCATCTTTTATCTAATTGAGCTATGCTTTGCTAAAATAAAGCATGTAGTCTTATTTTTAATTTTCGTAAATAAAGGGGATAGAATATGCTTTACCTAACTAAAGTATACTTTGCTAAAGTACAGTAATTTCTTCCTATTTTATTCATGTAGTCTTGACAGGGAATAGAAGATGGAACAGCGACTTGATTCTACNCGATTCTATCGACCAAATCATCATGCTCATACCCAATGTTTCCGTCTTCACGCCCGCTGTCCTAACACTCGCTGGGATTCCCGGGCTGGAGTCAGTGCAACATTGGATTGGGATTCCATTCTGTGTCATGTATTTCATCGCTGTGATTGGGAATNTCGACCAAATCATCATGCTCATACCCAATGGTTCCGTCTTCACGCCCGCTGTCCTAACCCTCGCTGGGATTCCCGGGCTGGAGTCAGTGCAGCGTTGGATTGGGATTCCATTCTGTGTCATGTATTTCATCGCTGTGATTGGGAATTCCCTTATTTTAGGTACAATCAAATATGAGCACAGCCTCCATAAGCCCATGTACATATTTCTGGCCATGCTGGGGGCCACAGACATTGCACTTAGCACCTGCATTCTTCCCAAAATGTTAGGCATCTTCTGGTTTCATTTGCCAGAGATTTCCTTTGCAGCCTGCCTTCTACAAATGTGGTTGATTCACTCCTTCCAGGCAATTGAATCAGGCATCCTACTGGCAATGGCCCTAGATCGCTATGTGGCCATCTGTCACCCCTTGAGACACACCACCTTCTTCTCCCAACAACTCTTGACTCACATTGCAGTTGGGGTGATACTCAGGGCTTCCATTCTTGTAGCCCCGTGTCTGGTGCTCATCAAATTTCGTCTTAAAGTCTTCCGTACTACAATCATCTCCCATACTTATTGTGAGCACATGGCCATCGTGAAGCTGGCCACTGAAGATGTACGGATCAACAAGATGTATGGTCTCTTTGTTGCCTTCAGTATCTTAGGGTTTGACATAATCTTCATCACCTTGTCTTACGTTCAAATCTTTATCACTGTGTTTCACTTGCCCCAGAAGGAGGCACGGTTCAAGGCCTTTAATACCTGCATTGCCCACATCTGTGTCTTCCTGCAGTTCTACCTCCTTGCCTTCTTCTCCTTCTTCACACATAGGTTTGGTGCTCACATACCACCATACGTTCATATCCTCTTATCAAACCTGTACCTGTTAGTCCCTCCTTTCCTCAACCCTATAGTCTATGGCATGAAGACCAAACAAATTCGTGACCATGTCCTGAAATTATTATTTTCCAAAAAATTTCTTAATCACTAGTAGCTACTTCTACAGGCATTCTAGGTTGATTCAGAGTAGCAACATAAACATGGTAAAAGCTAAATCTTCTCTAAATATGTATATGCCAAAAACATATTTCACTCTCAGATTCTCATAACTGAAGGAAGTTTTTTAAAAAAATCATGAAACACCTAAAAACTTTGGTTTGCCACCCATATAAAGATCAAAAATGTCGTATGCTGTGATTTCAGGGTGTTTTGGTTTTTCTTTTATATTTGCTTTGTCTGTTTCAACCTAGAAGTTTCTCTCTGGCAACACTTAGATCTACACAGAAATAAAATGTGAAAAAAAACCTCTTGATCACAGGTAACTTCCAAGGACCATGTCACATGTCAGTATTCTTCAACTGCTAACCCAAGACATAGCTACAGTTCTAGCTATGTCTCATTTTCAATATCAGAGCACTCAAATATGTGAAGCCATTGTTAATACAACTGAAGGGCTAAATAGACAGCAACACAAAAATTGTAGGGGACTTCAGTACCCTACTTCCAACAATGGATAGAACTTGCAGGCAAAAGGTCAGGGAGAAACTGGGGACTGGAACACGATTGACCAAAGGGACCTAACATGCACATACAGAATATTTCCCCAACAACATCAATACGCATGCTTTGACTAGTGCACAAGAAACATTTTCCAGGATAAATCACATGTGTGAGAACGGAGAATATCTTAAATACTTAAGTAGTTTGAAATAATATTGAGTATCTTTTCTGATTGCAATACAAGGAAAGCGGAAATCAATAGCAAAAGAAAATCTTAAGAACACTATTCATTAATATATATAAATTAAACAACACAGTCTTGAAGAACTGATGGCTCATGGCTTAGAGAAGAAACAAAAAGGGTAATGAGAAAACCTCTTAAGAACAATGGACAGAATGGGCAAAGATATTTGCAAATGACATATCAGATAAAGGGCTGGTATCCAAAATCTATAAAGAACTTATCAAACTCAACAAAGTATAAATAATCCACTCAAGAAATGGGCAGAAGACATGAACAGACATTTCTCCAAAGAAGACATACAAAATGGCCAACAGACACATGAAAAAGTGCTCAACATCAGTTGACACCAGGGAAATACAAATGAAAGCCACAATGAGTTAACACCACACACCAGTCAGAAAGGCAAAAGTTAATAAGGCAGGAAAGGACGGTTGTTTACTAGGATGCGGAGAAAGGGGAACCCTCCTTCACTGTTGGTGGGAATGCAAGCTGGTGCAGTTGCACTGGAAAACAGTCTGGAAATTCCTCAAAAAGTTGAAATAGAGCTACCCTACAACCCAGCAATTGCACTACTGTGTATTTTTCCCAAAGATACAAATGTAGTGATCCAAAGGGGCATCTGCACCCCAATGTTTGTAGCAGCAATGTGCACAATAGCCAAATTATGGAAAAAGCCCAGATGTCCATCAACAGATGAATAGATAAAGAACAGGTTATAGATATATATACAATGGAATATTACAGAGTCACCAAAATGAAATCTTGCCATTTGCAATGACATGGAAACAACTAGAGGGTTTTAAGCAAAGTCAAATAAGTCAATCAAAGAAAGACAATTATCATATGACCTCACTTTTATAAAGAATTTAATGAACAAGGCAGAGGATTGTAGGGGAAGAGAGGAAAAAAGTGAAACAAGATGAAACCAGAGAGGGAGACAAACCATAAGAGACTCCTCATCTTAGGGAACGAATTGAGGGCTGCTGGTGGGGGGAGGATGGGGTGGCTGGGTGATGGACATGGGGAGGGTATGTGTTCTCTTGAGTGCTGGGTATTGTTTAAGACTCATGAATCACAGACCTGTACCCCGGAACAACGAATACATTGTATGTTAATTTTTAAAAAGAATAATGAAAAGAAAACACATGAAACTAAAGCCTATGGGATGCAACAAAAATAGTACAAATCAGAATTTAATAAGAATAAATGTCTACATTCAAAACATAAAAGATCTCAAATAAATAATCTAACTTTACACCGATGAACTAGTCAAAGGAGAACAAACTAAACCAAAATTTACAGAAGTGAAATAAGATCAAAGCAGAAATAAACATCATAGAGAATGGAAAAACAATGGGGGAATAACAATAAAAGTAAGAAGTTGTTTATTTTGAAAAAATTAACACAATGGACAAACTTATAAGTAATCCCGAAAAGAGAGATAAGACTGAAATAAGTAAATCGTAAGTGATAGAGGAGACATCACAACTGAGAGCACATAAAAAAAAAAAAACCTTGAGACCCTGATGAAAAGCAATATGCCCACAAATTGGATAAGCTGAAGAATAGGATTGATTTTTTTTTTCTTTTGTTAAGCCACAAAAAAAAAAAAAAGTCAGGAGAATCATTTCCTTTGAAGAAGGGATGACGGTGAAGGAGACTGTTAAAGACTAGGGAGAGGTGGTTCATTCTAGGGTACGAGTAAGGTACAGTCCTCATTCAGAGGCTTAATGATTTATGTCTACCTCATGACAATTACTTAAGCTGGACAACATATGATTTTTGTATGTATGTTAGAATTTAGTAACAGATTTTTTAAAAATAAGTAAATAATTGCTCAGTAACAACACAAAACAAAACAAAAAGAAGAAAGAGATATATTAATGATCCATTGCACATGAGAGAATTCTGAGAGACATCAATATGAAATGCACTGGGGGATTCTGGGTAAGATTCTGGGCAGGAAAAATGTACCTCAGAGAAGTCATGCTTGGGCTTATTGTCTAAATGCCAACAAGGTCTGAAGATTAGGTGATAGTATTATTTCAATACTAGGTGTCCTGATTTTGATTATAGTATATTATGCAGTAGAATATTCATGTCCTTAGTCAAGAAACAGAATTATCTAAGAGTAACCCATGTCTTCAATGTACTCCTAAACAGTGCACCAAGAAATTACCTATCTATCAGATCATAAAGCAAAATGAGGCTAAATGCAAATGATATCTGAATCTGGGTAAATGTCATAAGGGATTTTCTTGAACTATTCTTGCACAATTTGGTACATTTCAAATTATATCAGTCTAAAGCTTTTCAAAAAGCACTCTTTTTGAAAATGTTCTTAATTCAGGAAAGGGTACAACACCTACTTACTTAACATTCCAGAAATATAATCTTTGCTTCCGCTGTTCAGCTCTACTGTTGACTACTCCATCACCAATCCTAGTGATTTGTGTATTAAGTAATTCCAAAAGTTGATCTCTCTTTTATATCAGTACTTATTACCATTTTAATCTTTCATGAACTCTTATGAGAAATAAAATACTTTTCATCATCCGTTTATTGGTATTTCTTTTATACATCTTCTGAAAGTTATGAAAATGAGTTTTCTAAGTTTGAAAACTAGTCTGTCATCCCTGTATATTATGTAATATTTGTCTTCAAGGGGTTTTAAAACTTCTTGCTTTTTTTTAATGCAAAATAAGCTGCTTAGTGCATCTGTAAACTGTTTCTTCCATGGTGCATGCTAACATGTATACATTTTGCTAGCCTAACTGCTATTCAGCTTTTAGAAGTTACTGAGGAATGTCCTTTCATTAAGTAACATTTATAATTTCTTTCTTTTTTTTTTTATACCCCTTCTAAAGCTTTCACAGCAGATATCACATTGCCCTCCTCCTCCATTTCTTTTTTATGCAACTGCACCTTCCACATAGATCATGTCTAAGTTCTCTGTGCTCATGACCTGGATAACACACAACACATTTTAGTGATAAATGTATATGGAATGATGGAATGAGAGAATAAAGACAGATTACTTTTTTAAACCAAAACTTACATAATAAATAAGCATTAATTCTCACAATAGCATTATATCCCTATTTTCCAATTGCAAGAACAAGCAGAGGAAGAGGTATTCCAAACTCAACTTAATGACATCATATTTTATTAACTAATCAAATAACTAAATCACATCATGTTTTATTGACAACGATAGCTCTATATCCTAATTATAAGCTCCAAAACATCAATAATTAAGTTCATGTATTTATTTTGCAAAATCTCTACACTGTACCACACTAAGTACTTTTATAGATTAAGATCACTTATCCACTAAACAAATATATGAAGGTAGAGATACGGAAACAAAGATGGAGAAGCAGAGTGTAATGCCCTCAATACAGAGTTTAATGGTGGCAGAATCTGGATTCAAAACTAGAGAGTCCATTTCAAAACTCATTTTTAAACAACTATATCATTAGTGGACTCATAACTGAAGACTCCAATCCATTTAACTTGAAATGTGAATAATATAAGGCAAGTGTATAAACCAGGTTCTGTTTTGAGACTCAGTGAAAGATGTGTCACCAGGATGTTTATTTACATAGATCTCATGGCATAGGAGCATGTCTACTGTTGCATGTGTTTTAAATGAACTCCAAGTGAGGAAGCAGAAAGTGAACTGAACTCATCAAAATATAATTTATGTATATGAATTTGTCTGCCTTTACTTTGTAGGGGAAGAGAAGAGAGCAAGGTTCTAGTTTTAGAAATGGTTTCTGAGACATTCGGTGTGTATGAACCCTAGGGGCATCGTTCTGAGCTCCTGGGTCCCTGGGGCCTTGGGCTAATGGGAAGGAAATCTTTCAGTCCATGTTCAGATCTCCTCCTTCTCCACGTTCACTGGGGAACATCACAACTGGTGGCAAGCAGCTTTCTGCTACAATCAAGCTCAATAAATGTATGCTGCTGCTTCAGCATGATAGAGACCTTGCTGCCAATTTTGTTGGAGATGAACACACCAACTTGATCTCAGAGAGATGTATAGTAGAAGGAGCAAGTCTGTTTTTCAGGCACAGAAAAATGCAGCAAAGGCTATCTCAGAGATGTCCACACATAGGCAGATGGCCCAGTGACAAATGGATCTGAGTTCATGTTATCGACATTGATGAGGGCTATTACTGAGGGTGCAGACAGAAAGAAGAGGCCCTGCCCAGGCATGAGACCAGAATCTCAGGAGAAATAAAGGTGGATGAGAGGTAAGCAATGAAGGATAGTGCTATGAAGACTGACAATGGTCTTCAGGTGTCTGGTAAGAACAGAACTGGTTCCCAACAATAGAGGCTTAGGAAGTCTCACTACCCCCAATTTTGCCCCATACTGTTCCACCACCACTTTTTCCGAGGATAACCACTCAATCCCACTGCCCTGTAGTCACATTTGTCCTCTCTCACCTGCCTTCTCATCATCTGTACCCGTCAGGTGATGCTCCCATGGCAGTTCTTTCTCTTGAACAAGTCAGACAATAAGATTGTTATTAAAGGATTCCTATTCTAATTCTGATTAATGTAGAAGGAAAAATTTAAGGAAAGGATCTATGATTTATGAAGCTGTCGAATTGAATATAGGGGAGCAAAGCTTTGAAAATCAAGGATTTATTTGACTAACTGGTCTCTTTTATATATATAGGTCTGCTGACACAGACTCTCTTCATAGAATGGCCCTTGTTGACTGGGTTCCTTCATTTGAGATTTAGCCACATAAACCACAGCTCTTCCTGCATTACTGGCATATTTGGGTACATTCATTATATGATTAGATGATCATGAACTTGCTGACATAAAGCAACAGTGTTGGAGAGTCTAGGAAAGCATGAGATAACTGAAACCCTGTTTTTGTTTTTAACAGTCTAACATTTTCTCTCTCTTACAGCTTGACAATTTCTTGATTTAAGATATGCAATTTTTAATGTTTTTTGTTTCTTTAGGTAGTGATTTTATTCAGTTTATTGGCTATTCAAGATACTTCAAACTGCATTTTCCCACAGAAGCAGTTGTTTGTAATTTAAAAAAATCATTTATCTGCCCTTGGAAAAAATGTTAGTTTATATTTTTTATATTTTTATTATGTTCAGTTAGCCAACATGTAGTACATCATTAGTTTTTATTGCAGTGTTCAATGATTCATAGTTGCATATAATACCCAGTGCTTATCTCAATGCATGCCCTCCTTAATACCATCACCTGGCTACCCCAGACCTGAACAGCCATCCCTTCTGCAACCCTCAGTTTGTTTCCCAGAGGCCAGAGTCTCTCATGGTTTGTTTCTTTCTGTGATTTCTTCTCCTTCAGTTTTCCCTCTCCCTTCTCCTATGGTCTTCTAAGCTATTCCTTATGTTCCACATATGAGTGAGACCATGTGATAATTGTCTTTGTATGATGGACTTATTTCACTTAACTTAATACCCTCCAGTTCCATCCTTGTTGATGCAAATGGTAGGTATTCATCCTTTCTGATGGCTGAGTAATATTCCATTGTATATACGAACCACATTTTCTTTAACCATTCACCTGTTGAAGGGCATCTCAGGTCCTTCATCTGTTTGGGTATAATGGACATTGCTGCTGTGAACACTGGGGTGCAGGTGCCCCTTCTTTTCACTAGATCTGTGTCGTTGGGGTAAATACCTATTAGTGCACTTGCTGGATCATAGGACAGCTCGATTTTTAACTTCCACAGGATCCTCCATACTGTTTTCCAGACTGGCTATACCAGCCTGCATTCCCACCAACAGTGTAAGAGTGTTCTCCTTTCTCCACATTCTCATCAACATTGTTGTCTCCTGTCTTGTTAACTGTAGTCATTCTAACTGGTGTAAGGGGGTGCCTCACTGTGGTTTTTTATTTGTATTTCCCTGATGGCTAGTGATGTTATAAGTTTTTTCATGCATCTGTTAGACATTTGTATGTCTTCCTTAGAGGAGTATTTGTTCATGTTTTCTGCCCATTTCTTGAAAGGATTATTTATTTTTTGGGTGTTGACTTTCAGAAGTTCTTTATAGACCTTTGATACCAGCCCTTTCGTCTCTTGCAAGAAGTTGTTGTGGCTAATGTTGAAGAGGTTACTGCCTGTGTTCTCCTCTAGGATTTTGATGGATTCCTGTCTCACATTGAGTGTTTTCCTCCATTTTCAATTTGTCTTTTGTGTATGGTGTAAGAAAATGGTAAATTTCATTTTTCTGCATGTGGCTGTCCAATTTTCCAAGCACCATTTTTTTTTTAAGACACTGTCTTTTTTCCATTGGATATTCTTTCCCAATTTCTCCATGATTGGTTGACCATAGAGTTGAGGGTCCATTTCTGGGGTCTCTATTCTGTTCTATTGATATATGTATCTGTTATTGTGCCAGTAGCATGCTGTCTTGATGATCACAGCTTTGTAATATAGCTTGAAATCAGACACCGTGATGCCTCCAGCTTTGGTTGTCTTTTTCAACATTTCCCTGGTGATTCAGGGTCTTTTCTGGCTTCATACAAATTTTAGGATTCTTTCTTCCAGCTCTGTGATAAATGTTAATGGTATTTTAATAGGGATGGCTTTGAACGTGTATATTGCTCTGGGCAGCGGAGACATTTTAACAATGTTTATTCTTTAAATCCATGAGCATGAATGTTTTTCTATCTTTTTGTGTGTCCTCGGTTTCTTTCATAAGTTTTCTGTAGTTTCTAGAACACAAATCCTTTACGTCTTTGGTTGGGTTTATTCCTTGGTATCTTATAGTTTCGTGCGATTTTAAATGGGATGGATTCCTTCATTTCTCTTTCTTCAGTTAAATTTTTAGTGTGTAGAAATGCAACTGATTTACAGGCATTGGTTTTGTACCCTGCCACATTGCTGAATTGCTGTATAAGTACTAGTAATGTGGAGGTGGAGTCTTTTGGGTTTCCCCATAAAGTATCTTGTCATCTGTGAAGAGAGAAAGTTTGACTTCTTCTTTGCCAATCTGATTGCCTTTTATTTCTTTTTTTTTTTTTTTGTCTGATTGCTGAGGATAGGACTTCTAGTACTCTTTTGAACAATAGTGGTGAGAGTGGGCATCCCTGTCGTGTTCCCGACCTTAGGGGAAAAGCTCTCAGTTTTTCCCCATTGAGAATGAAATTCACTCTGGGATATTTCATACATGGCTTTTATGATATTGAGGTATGTTCCCTGTATCCCTACACTTTTAAGAATTTTAATCAGGAAAGGTTGCTGTGTTTTGTCAAATGATTTTTCTTCATCAATTGAGAGGATCATATGGTTCTAGTCTTTCCTTTTATTAATGTGCTTTACTATTCATTGATTTGTGAATGTTGAATGACCCTTGCATCACTGGAATAAATCCCACCTGGTCCTATTGAAAAATCCTTTCAATGTACTGTTGGACCGTACTGGCTAGGATCTTACTGAGTATTTTGGCATCCATGTTCACCAGGAATATTGGTCTGTAATTCTTTTTGATGGGGTCTTTGTCTGATTTTGGATCAAGGTAACGTTGGCCTCATAGAATGAGTTTGGAAATTTTTCTTCCATATCTATTTTCTGAAACAGCTTTGGTAGATTAGGTATCATTTCTTGTTTAAATGTTTGGTAGAATTCCCCTAGGAAGCCATCTGGCCTAGACTCTTGTTTTTTTTGGGAGGTTTTTGATTACTGCTTCAATTTCCTTGCTGACTGTTGGTCTGTTCAGATTTTCTACCTCTTCCTGTTTCACTCTTCGTAGTTTATAAGTTTTCAGGAATGCATCCATTTCTTCTAGATTGCCTAATTTGTTGGCATATAGTTACTCATACTATGTTCTTAAAATTGTCTGTATGTCCTTGGTGTTGGTTGTGATCTGTCCCCTTTCATTCATGATTTTATTTATTTGGGTCCTTTCCCTTTTCTTCTGGATAATCCTGGCCAGAGGTTTATCAATCTTATTAACTCTTTCAAAGAACCAGTTTCTAGTTGCATTGATCTGTTCTATGGCTTTTCTGAAGTCTAGTTCATTGATTTCTACTCTAATTTTTATTATTTCTCTTCTCCTGCTTGGTTTAGGCTTTCTTTGCTGTTCTTTCCTCAGCTTCTTTAGGTGTAAGGTTACCTTGTGCATTTGGGATTTTTCTAATTTTTTTGAGAGAGGCTGGATGGCTATGTATTTCCCCCTTAGGACCAACTTTGCAGTATCCCATGAGTTTTGGACTGATGTGTTTTCATTGTCATTAGTTTCTATGAATTACTTAACTTCTTCTCCAATTTCCTGGTTGACCTAATCATTCTTTAACCAAATGTTCTTTAACTTCCAAGTGTTTGAATTCCTTCCAAATTTTCTCTTGAGTTCCAGTTTCAAAGCAATGTGATCTGAAAATATGCAGGGAATAATCTCAATCTGTTGGTATCTGTTGAGACCCGATTTGTGACCCAGTATGTGGTTTATTCTGCAGAAAGATCCATGTGTACTCGAGAAGAATTAGTATTCTGTTATTTTAGGATGGAATGTTCTGTGTATATCTATGAAGTCCATGTGGTCGAATGTGTCATTCAAAGCCCTTGTTTCTTTGCTGATCTGCTTAGATGATCTGTCCATTGCTGTGAATGGAGTGTTGAAGTCTCCTATATTAATGTATTATTACCAATATTATTTTGATTATTAATTGGTTTATATAATTGGCTTTTCCCATGTTGCGAGCATAAATATTTACAATTGTTAGATCTTCTTGTTGGATAGACCTTTTTAAATAATAATATAATTTCCTTCTAAATCTTTTATTATGGTCTTTGGTTTAAAATCTACTTTGTCTGATATGAGGATTGCTACTCCAGCTTTCCTTTGAGGCCCATTAGCATAGTAAATGCTTTTCCACCCCCTTATTTTCAGTCTGGAGGTGTCTTAAGGATCAAAATGAATCTCTTGTAGATAGTATATGGATGGGTCCTGCTTTTTTATCCCTGCAACCCTGTGTCTTTCGATGGGAGCATTCAGCCCACTTTCATTTAGAGTTACTTTGGAAAGATATGAATTTAGTGCCGTTGTATTGTCTATAAAGTTCCTGTTTGTAAAGATTTTCTGTTTCTTTCTGGTCCTTGTGATTCTTGGGGTCTCTCCATCCATTCAGAGTGACAGCCTTGCTCGAAAAAGTATTCTTGGCTGCATGTTCTTTTTGTTCAGTACCCTGAATATGTCTCATGATCCCTTTCTGGCTTGCTAGGTTTCTGTGGGCAGGTCTTATGTTATTCTTATGTGCCTTCCTCCATATGTAAGGAACATCCTCTCCCTCACAATTGTTTCCTTGGCTGTAAAATGTGCAAGCCTCACTATTATATGTCGTGGTGTTCATCCATTTTTATTGTTTTTGAGAGGGATCCTCTCTGCCTTTTGGCCTCAAATGCTTGTTTCCTTACATGGATTAGAAAGTTCTCAGCTTTGATTTGCTTACATATATCTCCTAGCCCTTTCTCTCTCTCCACCCACTCGGGGATCCCAGTCATTCTGACATTGGAACATTTCATGGCATCATTAATCTCTGCCATCTCCTTTCTCATGGGCTACTAGCAAAACCGATCTCTGTTTCCCTCTACTTCCTTCTTTTCCATCAGCTTATCTTCTAGATTACCAATTCTCTCTTCTCTCTCATTTACCCCGGCTCTTAGAGTATCTAATTTAGACTGCATCTCATTCATAGCATTTTTTAGTTGGCCTGATTAGATCTCATTTCTGCTTTTAGAGATTCTATATGTCACTCATGCTTTTTTCAACCATAGCTATTGACTTCATGATTGCTATCCTGAATTCTATTTCTGACATTTTGCTTATATCCATATCCATTAATTCTGAGGCAGATGGCATTGTTTCTGTTTCTTTTCTTTGTTGAGAGTTCCTTCTCCTAATCATTCTGTAGAGGGATGGTTGAGTGAATGAGCAGAGTCCAAAATATCACCCACAACCCAAGCATGATGTACGCTAGCAAAATCCAGAGCGGTCAGAAGCGAGCACCAAAACAAACAAAAAAACAAACAAAGAAAAAAACAAAAAACCAAAATGAAACACACGAATAAGATAAAATTTTAAAAAATTTAAAAAGTGAGGTGAGGGGAAGGCTGGCTATAATCTCTCAGTGTGGAAAACCAGGGTGTTTCAGGCATTCCTGGCTGTATTTTATTGTGTGTTAGAGGACAATACTTCTCAAAATTACAAGGAAACTAAAATGTGTGTGTGCCTATATATATATATATATATATACATATACATAAATATATATATATATAGGTACAATTGAATAGTGAAAAAAGGGCAATAAAGCATATATCTATAAAAATATAGGTGTGAAAAAATAGAAGTTAAAAAGCTACCATGAAACAAAAGTTAATATAATAGACATCTAGTTGAAATGAGAAAAAGGTAAAGAAGTTATAGAGAAGAAGCATAAAAAAAAGAAAAAAAGAAAAGGAGAGTTTTACCTGAAAATAAATAAGCCATGAGGCAGTGCCTCAAGCTCAATATACTATTTTCCACTGGCATTGGTAATTTACCATGTTATGGGATCCATAGGGTTGCTGTCCACTTGCTCTTCCAGCCTGTCTTCGGGGGGAACAGACCTGCCATGCTGTTTCCAAGGTAACCCTGCTTGGGCAGAGATGCCCTGCCACCTGTCGGTGGGATGGTCTCAGTGGAAACTAGTCCTCCCTGCTTTTGTTCCCTGATTGCTTTCCGCCCCTCTTCTGAGGGTCAGAACAAAAATGGCGACACCCAAATCTCTGGCCCAGAGCAGAGAAATTGCAGTCTGCTCTCTTCACTAAACCCTCCAGGACAGTCTCTGTTTCTTTGTGCGCCACCAAAAACCGCCAGCTCTCACAGTGTGCACCCACTTGACTCTCTCAGATGTAGTCCCAGGGGCCTGGGAGTGTCACTTTTCCCCCATTTATTTTCTATGCATCTCTTACTCCTAAGTTCACAAAATGATTCACTGCTTCTACTGATCTCTATTTCGTTAAGAATTAATGAAACTAAATTGGCCAAATCTCATGCTAATGACTGCTCTGAACCATGGGACCCAAGCAACTGTCCTGTCTTGTTCTATGTTAAGCAGTTACCCATTGTCCACTTCCTGTAGTCAGCAAGAATGGGTTCTCATGCATCCTAGGGATTCCTCAGTTCTAGGTGTTCACTAATGTACATTACAGAATGTCAGTTATTTTAAGCATATAATTAATTTTCAGGATTTCAATTGTTAATAATACAGGCAAAATAGGATGCAGTCTTATAAGAAATGTAAAAACAGCGTGGAATTTTGACCCAGAATAGCCAAGTACATTAATTAAAAAATCTTTTCCAACAGTGCGGAGGTCCCTTAAAAAGTTAAAAATTGAGCTGCCCTATGACCCAGCCATCGCACTACTGGGTGTTTACCCCAAAGATACAGATGTAGTGAAGAGAAGGGCCATATGCACCCCAATGTTCATAGCAGCATTGTCCATAATAGCTAAATCGTGGAAGGAGCCGAGATGCCCCTCAACAGATGACTGGATTAAGAAGCTGTGGTCCATATATACAATGGAATATTACTCAGCTATCAGAAAGAACGAATTCTCAACATTTGCTGCAACATGGACGGCACTGGAGGAGATAATGCTAAGTGAAATAAGTCAAGCAGAGAAAGACAATTATCATATGATTTCTCTCATCTATGGAACATAAGAACTAGGAGGATCGGTAGGGGAAGAAAGGGATAAAGAAAAGGGGGGTAATCAGAAGGGGGAATGAAACATGAGAGACTATGGACT
>NW_023179845.1:29443-32794 GCF_002007445.2 Ailuropoda melanoleuca
ATATATATATATAGGTACAATTGAATAGTGAAAAAAGGACAATAAAGCATATATCTATAAAAATATAGGTGTGAAAAAATAGAAGTTAAAAAGCTACCATGAAACAAAAGTTAATATAATAGACATCTAGTTGAAATGAGAAAAAGGTAAAGAAGTTATAGAGAAGAAGCATAAAAAAAAGAAAAAAAGAAAAGGAGAGTTTTACCTGAAAATAAATAAGCCATGAGGCAGTGCCTCAAGCTCAATATACTATTTTCCACTGGCATTGGTAATTTACCATGTTATGGGATCCATAGGGTTGCTGTCCACTTGCTCTTCCAGCCTGTCTTCGGGGGGAACAGACCTGCCATGCTGTTTCCAAGGTAACCCTGCTTGGGCAGAGATGCCCTGCCACCTGTCGGCGGGATGGTCTCAGTGGAAACTAGTCCTCCCTGCTTTTGTTCCCTGATTGCTTTCCGCCCCTCTTCTGAGGGTCAGAACAAAAATGGCGACACCCAAATCTCTGGCCCAGAGCAGAGAAATTGCAGTCTGCTCTCTTCACTAAACCCTCCAGGACAGTCTCTGTTTCTTTGTGCGCCACCAAAAACCGCCAGCTCTCACAGTGTGCACCCACTTGACTCTCTCAGATGTAGTCCCAGGGGCCTGGGAGTGTCACTTTTCCCCCATTTATTTTCTATGCATCTCTTACTCCTAAGTTCACAAAATGATTCACTGCTTCTACTGATCTCTATTTCGTTAAGAATTAATGAAACTAAATTGGCCAAATCTCATGCTAATGACTGCTCTGAACCATGGGACCCAAGCAACTGTCCTGTCTTGTTCTATGTTAAGCAGTTACCCATTGTCCACTTCCTGTAGTCAGCAAGAATGGGTTCTCATGCATCCTAGGGATTCCTCAGTTCTAGGTGTTCACTAATGTACATTACAGAATGTCAGTTATTTTAAGCATATAATTAATTTTCAGGATTTCAATTGTTAATAATACAGGCAAAATAGGATGCAGTCTTATAAGAAATGTAAAAACAGCGTGGAATTTTGACCCAGAATAGCCAAGTACATTAATTAAAAAATCTTTTCCAACAGTGCGGAGGTCCCTTAAAAAGTTAAAAATTGAGCTGCCCTATGACCCAGCCATCGCACTACTGGGTGTTTACCCCAAAGATACAGATGTAGTGAAGAGAAGGGCCATATGCACCCCAATGTTCATAGCAGCATTGTCCATAATAGCTAAATCGTGGAAGGAGCCGAGATGCCCCTCAACAGATGACTGGATTAAGAAGCTGTGGTCCATATATACAATGGAATATTACTCAGCTATCAGAAAGAACGAATTCTCAACATTTGCTGCAACATGGACGGCACTGGAGGAGATAATGCTAAGTGAAATANTAATGCTAAATGAAATAAGCAGAGAAAGACAATTATCATATGATTTCTCTCATCTATGGAACATAAGAACTAGGATGATCAGTAGGGGAAGAAAGGGATAAAGAAAAGGGGGGTAATCAGAAGGGGGAATGAAACATGAGAGACTATGGACCCTGAGAAACAAACTGAGGACTTCAGAGGGGAGGGGGGGTGGGGGAATGGGATAGACTGGTGATGGGTGGTAAAGGGCACGTATTGCATGGTGCACTGGGTGTTATACGCAACTAATGAAGCATCAAACTTTACATCGGAATCTGGGGATGTACTGTATGGTGATTAACANTGGACCCTGAGAAACAAACTGAGGACTTCAGAGGGGAGGGGGGGTGGGGGAATGGGATAGACTGGTGATGGGTGGTAAGGAGGGCACGTATTGCATGGTACACTGGGTGTTATACGCAACTAATGGAGCATCGAACTTTACATCGGAATCCGGGGATGTACTGTATGGTGACTAACATAATATAATAAAAAAATCATTAAAAAAAATCTTTTCCAGGGGCGCCTGGGTGGCACAGCGGTTAAGCGCCTGCCTTCGGCTCAGGGCGTGATCCCGGCGTTATGGGATCGAGCCCCACATCAGGCTCCTCNAGGAGGGCACGTATTGCATGGTACATTGGGTGTTATACGCAACTAATGGAGCATCGAACTTTACCTCGGAATCCGGGGATGTACTGTATGGTGACTAACATAATATAATAAAAAATCATTAAAAAAAATCTTTTCCAAAACTCTTCCTTAGAACGCACATCCTTTGAAAGGACATCTAGTCTTACATAGGTAGAGACAATACAGATAGATATAGATATCTACATATAATCCACACTTCGATGTCAGCTGTTACTCTCTGTAATAGAAGCTTTCATATTATATGTGGGTCAGAGTCAGATTTACTGTGTCAAACGGACAGTTCTAGACCTAGACACAGTGGAAAATACTAGTACTTTTGGGTAGCTCGAATGTGGGAAACGGAGAGATTCTTCCAAGTCTGATTCAAATGTCCATTCCAAACAAAATAAACAAGTATACTTATTCTGTCCACAGGTCCGGAAGGACATCACAGACAGGTCAGCAGCTGATTCCCTTACTCAGATGATCTGGTGGTTCTAATGCATTTGGCCTGCCGTGCATATAACCTCTTCTTGTGGNTAACCTCTTCTTGTGGCCTAGCCCTTGTGGGTGCTCCCCCAAAACAGTGATGAGTATCTACAGACCTGTTTTTTGCCTTCACTAGCATAAATGAGATGGATAATATGATCTTAGCATTCTGCCAAAATCAGAGAGACTCACTATGATGACTGGATAAAAAAAAAAAAAAATGGAATTAGAAGAGAAGAGTACCACTGACTGAAACACTTTATTCTTTTGCTTCTGGAGACTCAAAGATAATATGTCCATCTCCAACATGACAGTCTTCATGCCTTCTGTGTTGACACTAATAGGGATCCCAGGCCTAGAGTCTGTGCAGTGCTGGATCGGGATTCCATTCTGTGCCATGTATCTCACTGCTATGATTGGAAATTCCCTGCTTCTGATCATCATTGTTTCAGAGCGCAGCCTCCATGAGCCCATGTACATGTTCCTAGGCATGCTAGGAGTCACAGATATTGCACTTGCTACCACCATTATGCCCAAGATGCTTGGCATCTTCTGGTTTCATGTACCAGAGATTTATTTTGATTCTTGCTTGCTTCAAATGTGGCTTATCCATACATTTCAGTGCATAGAGTCAGGCATCCTCGTGGCCATGGCCCTGGACCGTTATGTGGCCATCCGTTATCCACTAAGACATGGTGCTATCTTCACCCACCATCTGGTCACCCAAATAGGGGCTATGGTTACAGTCAGGGCAGCCATTCTAGTAGCCCCGTGCCTAGTACTAATAAAGTGCCGGTTGCAATTTTACCATACAACCATCATCTC
>NW_023179845.1:32894-39789 GCF_002007445.2 Ailuropoda melanoleuca
GTTTTCTATCTAATTCTTTTGTGAAATTTGCCTGCATTTTAGATTGTTTTCACATCATCCTACTCTGTGACGACTGTTACTCAGTGGGTTTCTGGATGCTACTGCATAATGGGAGGAAGAAACACAAAGAACAAAATAGTGAAGATATGATGTTTCCTTTTCTCTTCTCTTTTTCAGTCCCTTTTTCAGCTGCTTCTTTTATGGATTCTTCTCCAGAAGGATTCACAAGTATGCATCTATCACTGAATTAAATGCACCCAAACCCTATTGTTCTAAAGTGTCCAGGTACTCAAAAAAAACAAAATGCATATCTCGAATGTTTTAGTCTCTAAAATTTTTTTGACGAACTGTATTCTAAGCATGTGGTGTCAAAACAAACAAACATATATAAAAACCCAAACCTTTATTGATGTGAGATGATAATATAAAAAATTCAGTATATAACCAGAGTCATTAGGGAATTTTGAGATGCAAAAATCATGAGAAATCAAGTGCTCCATTTTATACATCCATACTTTTTCTATTACCTCCACTAGTCTTTATTATTTCATCAAGTGTTATCAAAACACAATATGTTAAATACTGTACAAGGGAATATTGGCAGAGTGGTAAACATTGTGTAAGTTTCATGGATTTGTTTCCTTGTATTTCTGGGAGGGAAGACCAGAGAAACAAAGAGAGAGGGAAAGAAGCAAAAGTTGTAGCGGTGTACACTGAGAGTGAGGGAAGGAGACATTGAAATCCACCTGAAAGCAGCAGGCAGGAGAGTTAAAATCATGTTCTTTGGTTTTTAATTGGGAAGCCTGGTTCCTGAAGAATAACGAATGATTAGTCCCATAAGGAAGGACAGACCCTGCCACATAGATGATAGAGGAGGCACGAACCAGAGAATGTGCTTAATGTCACAGCACAGAAGTTTTTCTTTTTAATATAAGATACAATTTGGAGAGACACAGATTACTATGATATCAAATACGGCCATGGAGGGCAAATTGGGTAAAGGGCAGCAGGATGAATAAGTCACAGGGATAAAAAGTGCAGCCTAGAGAATAGAGTCAAGGGTATTCTAATAGCTTTGTATGGTGACAGATGGTGGCTAGACCTGCTGTGAGCCCACCATAATGTAGAGACTTGCTGAATCACTCTTCTGTACTCTTGGAAATAATGCAACATGTCTGTCTGCTAAAGTTTAAGTAAAAAAAAAAAAAAAAAAAAAAAAAAGAATGACCATGGACACTCTTGAAAGATGATAAACTTTATTCTGAAAGTTCTAATGTGTCATTTGAGGTTCTCTCCAAAGGTAAACACACGTTTTTGTGTGCATGTGTGTGCGTTGGTGTGTGTGTGTATCTATCAGGCAGGTGATGGCATATCCTCTCAGTGGATATAAGACATCATGCTTTTTAATCATTCAAGGCTATTAAATTAATGAAGAGATGGAGGGTTTTAATTATGATTAACAACTTCAGAGCTTGAGGCAAGTGGACCATTCCTGAAAACTTCAGCTCATACACCATTTAATGAACGATGATGGAAAATATGCATACATGTGCATAAAATCAATACATCTACGCATGTCATATAAATTGGAGATAATCTGGCTTCTTTACTGGGTTCACANTTCACGCTCAATCACATATCAATGACTGCTGAGGATGACTATTTGTAAATCTAGGGGATGTCTTGGGGCATCTGTTGATAATGTTTTCAGTGTCAATATTTATTATAGAATTAACATATGATCTGATTATAATGGATTGCCAATAGGAGTTGTCGTTCTTTGATAACATAGTCTCTTTGGGAGTAAAACTGAGATGGCATCAGAAGTAATTTCTTAATGTTTTAGCCAGGGCTCAGCAATCTTCTCTGAAAAGGAACAAATACAGAGCTTAGGCTCTGTGGGCAAAGAGGCAATTCAAACCTAGTAAATAGGTATTTGGATAGCAAGAGAGAAAACATCATTGCACAACCAAATTTTAATGATATCCAAAATTTAGTATGACCAATAATAATCCTAATTGTGCCGTTTTTGGATAATTCAGTCTAAAGTTGTAGAATGGAATTCATTTTTTTCTGGGGGATAGAATTCTGCTTAACTGGGCCTGAAAGTCAGATTTTCTCTAGAACACATGTAGAATGAAAAGCCACTTCTGAGAATTTACACACTGTAGTTCCTTTCACATTACTCCGAAGTAATTATTTCTATTAATATAAGACTTCTACCTAGTTGTATCTGTCACCAAATAAGGAATCACATTGTTTCTTTTTTTTTTTAAGATTATTTATTTATTCGACAGAGATAGAGACAGCCAGAGAGAGAGGGAACACAAGCAGGGGGAGTGGGAGAGGAAGCAGCAGGCTCCTAGCGGAGGATCCTGATGTGGGGCTCGATCCCATAACGCCGGGATCACAGATATTGCACTTGCTGAAGTGCAGACACTTAACCGCTGTGCCACCCAGGCGCCCCAGGAATCACATTGTTTCTAAAAAATCGTATTTCCCTTTAGCTCTCATGGATTTTAACTAAAGTGTATCTAAGACTTATTTTGTCTCCAACATCGATGGCATTATGATTCTATGAGGCGTCAAATTTTTTGCATTTCCCAAAGGTGTCATGAGAGACATTCAATATGTGTATCATATTATAATTCTCTGTAGAGAGAGTAGTGCACCAATTTCAGAGCCTGCTGACTTCACCTCAGCCTACTTAATATTCTATCTGAAAACTAATTCATTTGTTTTCTCTGAAAATGCGCTATTTTATTTTGAGTTCATCAGGCGCTACTCTGTTGGGTGGGTGGCATTCTGTACAGGTTGTTTTCTGATTTACCTGTTTGTGCCATTTATTTCAATCTACCGTGTGATGTGACTGAGAGCAGAGCTGGAAAGAGATACACACAACCGAGTCCCCGAAACAATTGTGAAGTAACCCAGCACAACAAGCAGCCATTTTCTAGGATGAAGATAATTTTATGGTGGTTTAAAGGCAAGATGGGAGTCAGAGAGTCTTTCAGTGCATAACGAACCTGTCTGCTAAACAATGCCACATGCAACAACACAGGACAAACACAATGTGACTCTAAGTAAGGCCATCATGTCCTCAGGCAGATGCATGTAATGCGGTCTTGTTAGACTTTTTCTTGCACCACACAGATGGAGAAACTTTTCCTTTTCTCATGATATCAAAGATTAAATTCACAATCCTCCCCTTTCTTCAACTGACTAAATACTGGCCATAAATAGTTCATAGCTGGGATGTTGGTATATATAAGGTGACTGTCACTAAAATCTGAAAATGCATAATATGATTTTATGAGAATCCTAAATGAATGGGAAATTTTCATTTTTTATTTAAATGCTGTTTCCCAACATATAATACATCATTAGTTTCAGATGTAATATTCGATAATTCATCACTTGCATATAACACCCAGTGCTCATCACATCACGTGCCCTCCTTAATGCCCATCACCCATTTGCCCTATTCCCCCCACCTACCTCCCCTTCCATACTCCTCAGTTTGTTTCCCAGAGTTAAAAGTCTCTCATGGTTTGTCTTACTCTCTGATTTCTTCCCCTTCAGTTTCCCTCCATTCCCTTCGGATCCTCCGAACTCTTTCTTATATTCCTCATATGAGTGAAACCATATGATACTTGTCTTTCTTTGATTGACTTATTTCGCTTAACATAATACCCTGTAGTTCCATCCACATCAATACAAATGGTAGGTATTCATCCTTTCTGCTGGCTGAGTAATATTCAATTGTATGTATAAACCACATCTTCTTTACTCATTCATCTGTTGAAGGATGTCTCAGCTCTTTCCACAGTATGGCTATTGTGGGCATTGCTGCTGTGAACACGGGTGTGCAGGTGTCCCTTCGTTTCACTCCATCTGTGTCATTGGTGTAAATACCTAGTAGTACAATTGCTGGGTCGGAGGGTAGCTCTACTTTTACCGTCTTGAGGCACCTCCATACTGTTTTCCAGAGTAGCTGTACCAGCTTGTATTCCCACCAACAGTGTATGAGGGTTTAATTTCTATGTCACCAAGAAATATTCCATTTAGTTCTTTGTCAACATGTCTACAGTGATTATTCTGAATACCTTGAGATGTTTTCATTTCCCTTCATTTACTCGTTATTTTGTATAAAAATGTCATTGATTCTCTGTGTCATCTTGGGACACTGACTTCTCGTAGATGTTTCTGAAAGGATGTTCAATTTGGCTACCAGTCCCTAAGGGCGAAAGGATTTGGTGTTTTATTAGAGGCAGATCTGTTATGAGAGAAATGCTCCTGGGTTTTGAACCATATTGTGCCTGCTTTTCACTCTTGTCCTAGGCCAGTTGAAAGGTCACCAAGGGCTGGTGCAAAAAGTGCCCCAGGTGGAAATAAGTGAAGCAGAGAAAAACAAGTATCATATTGTTTCACTCATTTATGGAACATAAGAAATAGGAGGTTTGGTAGGAGAAGGAAGGGAAGAATGAAGGGGGGGTAAACAGAAGGGGGAATGAACCATGAGAAACTATGGACTCTGGGAAACAAATTGAGGGCTTCAGAGGGGAGGGGAATGGGGGATTGGGATAAGCTGGTGATGGGTATTAAGGAGGGCACGTATTGCATGGTGCACTGGGTGTTATATGCAAATTATGAATCATGGAACATTTCATCAAAAACTGGGGATGTACTGTATGGTGACTAATATAACAATATAATTTTTTTTTTTTAAAAGAAAAGGCAGCCATCTTCACTCTTGGAAACACCAGAAGATTTTCACTGTATGGCTTCCAGATAAATCTTTGGGCCTTAGATATTCACTGAGTGTGGAGAAAGTGGACGATTGATTTCAAAGAGGACACAAGACCCACATGAGCCAAGAAGATGGCAGGATGATAAAAAAGCAGAAGGGTCTTACTGTAGCTGATTTTTCAAACATGAACAATATTTTGTTTCATGGTGTTGTCCAGAATGTTTCCGAATCAGTTAATCACACAATGGGTGACAGTATATAAAGTAGGCCGACAAATGAAGGATATTATGTATATAATAAACATTGAAAAAAAAAAACACGGAAAGAAAGCCTTTGTTTCTGATAGTCCAACCCTGAGTGCTTGGAGCAAAGATCAAAGGCTGGATGTCAGAGACTTTGTACATTGAAGCATTTCTTGAGATTGTAGTGAGAGTTGATTTAGCCCTAAGTCCCTTAATTGGTTTAGGATCTGGGAATCAGCCTGAGTCAGAAGAAGAATTGTCAGTAACATGAATGGTTCAGGGTTGATGCTGAACATGACACTCATGATTGTTTTCCTGACCCATGAATTTCAAGGGTTTAAGATTGTCTCATCCCTCTTCTAAAAATATACGTGTCTGCATCTTTATACACAGTTGCTTCAAACATGCTTGTCATTCAGTGTTGTTGCTTTCAACCAAGAAAATCTTAGTCTCACCTCCGCTCCCATGATTTCCACTCCATCAAGTCAGCAAGCAGCAGAGATATTGCTTCCTTGTTATTCTTCCCATGTGGCCAGGTCACGTCATCCCATCCCATCTGTACTACCACAAGTATCCCTCTAACTTCATCTCCGTATGCCAGCTCTCCTCCTTTTAAGCCATTTATCAATCTGCTAGCAGTATAGATTTTTAGAGGCAAAAAAAAATCCTTGTTATTCCACCTAAGTTTTTGAAATTATTATTGTCAAATTAGAACCTTACATTTGTTACTCTTCCCTTTTCCTTAACCTCAACCATAATCATCTCTGTTTATCAACAATTCATACTTGAAAATTACTTGGTTTATTTGCAATCCCATGGTACATTTCATGCTTCTTTGGTTTTGTTCAAAGTATTTCCTCAGGGAATGCCTCTCCATCTCCTTTATCTGACTAATATCTGCTGAAGAATGATCCCCCTTACTAGCCAGATTTATTCTGCCTATTTTGAATAAAGCTAAAAGCATTGATTCCCCTTTAATTAAAGACGATTCTTCTACAATGTAAAATTCCAGAACAATGGTTAGTAACCAGGTATGTCCTGTCCCTCCCCACACAAGCAGGTGACATTTGGCAATGCCCGAGATATTTTTGATTTTCATGACGAGACTGGCATCTAGTGGGTAGGAGTCAGGGATGCTGCTGAGCCTCCTGCAATATAGAGAATTCCCCCTGGAGCAAAGTTTATCTGAGTAAAAATGCCAGTTGTGCTGAGAAGGAGAAAACCTGCTTAAGAAGTGTATCAGTTAGGCCTCATAAAGTTGGAAATATAAAACTATCAGGAAGAAAATTAACTACTTTTTTCACATGATTTTTCTTCTGCTAGGTTGAAAGCGTGCTTTTCTATTCTATTTGTCTGCTCCTTTGTTTACTTTCTTTCTTCCTCTGTTTTTCTTGCTGTCTTTCTGATTCCTCGTGATATATACAGCTGCTGAGCTGCACTTCGCACTATCCTGTTCCAATTCTCTAGGACAACACTGACCCATGTGGCCATGTTAGGTCTCCCAAATGAATGTTCCTGACAAAGACAGTAGCACACACTTATGACCCCAATTACAGAGAGTGGTAGCCAGTATATGGATGGTATGGCATGGAAAATGTGGTTTTATATTAGATATGTAGCATATTTTATTTTTTATTTTATTTGATTTTATTATATTATGTTAATCACCATACAGTACATCCCCAGATTCCGATGTAAAGTTTGATGCTTCATTAGTTGCGTATAACACCCAGTGCACCATGCAATACGTGCCCTCCTTACTACCCATCACCAGTCTATCCCATTCCCCCACCCCCTCCCCTCTGAAGTCTTCAGTTTGTTTCTCATAGTCCATAGTCTCTCATGTTTCATTCCCCCTTCTGATTACCCCCCTTTTCTTTATCCCTTTCTTCCCCTACCGATC
>NW_023179845.1:40075-65354 GCF_002007445.2 Ailuropoda melanoleuca
CAGTCAAAACTAGAGGCTCTGACGGCCAGGGTCACCGAGGCAGAGGAACGCGTTAGCGAATTGGAGGATGGGTTAGTAGAAGAAAAAACGAAAATAGAAGCTGGTCTTAAAAAAATCCACGCCCACGAATGTAGATTACGGGAGATTACTGACTCTATGAAACGATCCAATGTCAGAATCATCGGCATCCCTGAAGGGGTGGAGAAAAACAGAGGTCTAGAAGAGATATTTGAACAAATTGTAGCTGAAAACTTCCCTAATCTAGCAAGGGAAACAAGCATTCGTGTCCAAGAGGCAGAGAGGACCCCATCCAAGCTCAACCAGGACAAACCTACGCCACGGCATGTCATAGTGCAATTCGCAAATATTAGATCCAAGGATACAGTATTGAAAGCGGCCAGGGCAAAGAAATTTCTCACGTACCAAGGCAAAGGTATCAGGATTACGTCAGACCTGTCTACAGAGACCTGGAATGAGAGAAAGGCTTGGGGGGGCATTTTTAAAGCTCTTTCAGAGAAAAACATGCAGCCAAGGATCCTTTATCCAGCAAAGCTGTCATTCAGAATTGATGGAGAAATAAAGACGTTCCAAAATCGCCAATCATTAACCAATTTCGTAACCACGAAACCAGCCCTACAGGAGATATTAAGGGGGGCTCTATAAAGGTAAAAAGGCCCCAAGAGTGATACAGAGCAGCAAGTCACAACCGATACAAAGACTTTAAAGAGAAATGGCATCATTAAAATCATATCTGTCAATAATCTCTATCAATCTAAATGGCTTAAACTCTCCCATAAAACGCCACAGGGTTGCAGATTGGATAAAAAGACATGACCCATCCATTTGCTGTCTACAAGAGACTCATTTTGAACCCAAAGATGCATTCAGACTTAGAGTAAGGGGATGGAGTACCATCTTCCACGCAAATGGACCTCAAAAGAAAGCTGGAGTAGCAATTCTCATATCAGATAGACTGGATTTTAAACTAGAGGCCATAGAGAGAGATACAGAAGGGCACTATATTATTCTTAAAGGAAGTATTCAACAAGTGGATATGACAATTATTAATATATATGCCCCCAACAGGGGAGCAGCAAGATACACAAGCCAACTCTTAACCAAAATAAAGAGACATATAGATAAGAACACAGTAATAGTAGGGGACCTCAACACCCCACTATCAGAAATAGACAGAACACCCTGGCAAAAACTAAGCAAAGAATCAAAGGCTTTGAATGCCATACTCGACGAGTTGGACCTCATAGATATATATAGAACACTACACCCCAGAACCAAAGAATACTCATTCTATTCAAATGCCCATGGAACATTCTCAAGAATAGATCATGCTCTGGGACACAAAACAGGTCTCAGCCAATACCAAAAGATTGAAATTATCCCCTGCATATTCTCAGACCACAACGCTCTGAAATTGGAACTCAACCACAAGGAAAAACCTGGAAGAAACTCAAACACTTGGAGGCTAAGAACCATCCTGCTCAAGAATGACTCGATAAACCAGGAAATCAAAAAACAAATTAAACAATTTATGGAGACCAACGAGAATGAATACACAACGGTCCAAAACCTATGGGATACTGCAAAGGCAGTCCTAAGGGGGAAATACATAGCCATCCAAGCCTCACTCAAAAGAATAGAAAAATCTAAAATGCAGTTTCTATATTCTCACCTCAAGAAACTGGAACAGCAACAGAGGGACAGGCCTAACCCACTGACAAGGAAGGAGTTGACCAAGATTAGAGCAGAAATCAATGAATTAGAGACCAGAACCACAGTAGAGCAGATCAACAGGACTAGAAGCTGGTTCTTTGAGAGAATCCATAAAATTGATAGACCACTGGCAAAACTTGTCCAAAAACAAAGAGAAAGGACTGAGATTATTAAAATTATGACTGAAAAGGGAGAGGTCACGACCAGCACCATTGAAATTGCAAGGATTATTAGAAACTTTTATCAACAGCTATATGCCAAAAAACTAAACAATCTGGAAGAGATGGAGGCCTTCCTGGAAACCTATAAACTACCAAGACTGAAACAGGAAGAAATAGATTTCTTAAATAGGCCAATTAACTATGAAGAAATTGAGTCAGTGATAAACAACCTTCCAAATAATAAAACTCCAGGCCCAGACGGTTTTCCTGGGGAATTCTACCAAACATTCAAAGAAGAAATAATACCTATTCTCCTAAAGCTATTTCAAAAAATAGAAACAGAAGGAAAGCTACCAAACTCATTCTATGAGGCTAATATTACCTTGATCCCCAAACCAGGCAAAGACCCCCTCAAAAAGGAGAATTACAGACCGATTTCTCTAATGAATATGGATGCCAAAATCCTCAACAAGATCCTTGCTAATAGAATCCAACAGTACATTAAAAGGATCATCCATCATGACCAAGTGGGATTCATACCTGGGATGCAAGCATAGATATGTGGCATATTTTAAATGTATACTTAATTTATGTATTATAATTGATTAAAANATGGAAGGTATATGGGATATTTTTTCCATCAGAATTTAAACGGGCAGAAACTGATTAAAATTTGCAATATGTTTTTGTACAACCCCCCTGATGTAGTTACACACTGAGATATATTCCATATCCTTACTGAAGTATAGTTCTAAAATCTCAGATGATACACACTATTTTTTCATCTTTCCACATCTGTGTGCCATGGAATTTGAATCCAAGCAGATTCATCTCTTGCAACAAAAAGTCTTCGTTTTTCATTAATAAAATATAGGGTAATAACATCAATATCTTAAGTTAATAAGATTAAATACCCTAAAATGTCTGAAGATTTATGAAGGTGAATGATACAGTAGGTATTTAATAAATGGGGGTATCAGTTTTGATTTTTAAGCACTCAGCATATTTTAGATTCTTCATAAATATAGAATATATATATTTTACATATTCTCTAATTACTTCAAAAATACTTGGAACATAGTGAATTCTTAATTATTGTGTATTGATTAAAATCATTAGGATATCAACTTCTGATTTTTGGATTGCAATGTTGTTTGAGGAGGATTTGAGGAAGATCTAGTTTGGCATACTGTATATTTGCTAAAAAAAAAAAAAAGAGTTCAGAAACAAAGGGTCTCAGAAAGGAAAGCCTCTCTTAGAGTTGAATACATTTGAGGAAAAGGAATGCACCGACAAGTTGACCTGAGGTGCATTCTAAGTAATCTTACGTGGTTAGAGATAATCTAAATTCATAGATAATCTATGTGACATAAAATACTTAAGAATCAATGCTTTTTCAGGATTAGGGAGGCAATGATGGTCATTGATGGGGACAGAGAAGAGCAGAGGACACAGATTGGCACTTGGGATTAAATAAAAGAGGCGTGAAAAAAGCAGGGCAGAGTACGAACAAGATCTGACAGGGACTGCCAAAGCAAACAGTCAGGATTGACTTATCTGTAGAGAGAATAATCTGGAAAATGTGCATTACATATGGATGGGTTTTGGAAAAACAGAAACTTTGACAAATTAGGTTGGAAACATTCTGAGGCTATTGGAGCTTGATCAGACTATGAAGACACCATCCTGAGAAGTCAAGCTGGTGAGCTGCAAAACGTAATAGTCTGGCCAAATTTGTCTTCTGATTATGATCAGCAGAATTTCTACCTGCACTAGGATGCTTTATGTCAGCGCACGTGGAGTCTAGTTCATGAAATGCATATGCTTTGTATTAAATAATTTTTTTCTCGATGCCAATTTTCAGGTCACAAAATAGGCACAGGCGATGAGAAGTAAACATAAGATAAAAAGTTTCCGTTTGGTCCACTAGTCATGGACTAGAAAGAAACCATCTGATCCTTTTAATTTTTGTCATTGAAAATGATTAAGGCATGCAGAAACTCAGAACCTCATGGTCGTTCTTACAATGACTTTGTGAAAAGAGAAAATTTGAAAGGAGTCATTAAAGTCATTAAAGATAAGATGGATAATATTCCATTCCATATAGATGCCACATCTTCTTTATCCATTCATATGCTGGTGGTCACTCAGGTTGTTTCCACATCTTAGCTACTGAAAATAATGCTGCAATAAACGCAGGATTGCATATATCTCTCCAATATTCTGTTTTCCTGTCCTTTGGATATATATCCACAAGTTGAATTGCTGGATTATATGCAGATCATTGTTTCAAAATTTTCAGTGGACCCTCATATTGCTTTCCCTAGTGGCTGCATTCCTACCAACTAAGTGCAATGGTTCCGTTTTTACAAAATCCCCCCCCAAAAAAATGTTATTGCCTTTTGTCTTACTGATGACTGGCCTTCTAACAAGAGTGAGGTGTTATCTCGTTGTGGCTTTGACCTACATTTGTCTGAACATTAATTTATTGAGACATGAGAAAGAAGGAAATCCTCTTATTTGTGACAATAGTAATAATCCTTGAGTACATTATGCTGTGAGATAGTCAAAGAGGGAAAGGCAAATAATGTATGATATCATTTATATGTAGATGGAATCTTAAAAGAGTTGGACTTCATGGGATTCCACATATATGGAATCTAAAAAATGAAGCAAATGCATAAACAAATAAACAGTATAAAGGGATCCATAAATACAGAGAGGCAGGGGTTTGAGGGTGGCCAGTTTGGTGAAGGTTAGTGGGAAACACAGGCTTGCAATGATGGGATGAATAAATTACATGGATAAAAAGTACAGCATGGGGATTATAGTCAATGGTTTGTAATAGGTTGTATGGTGACATGTATTAGTTATATTAGCGGTGAGCACAGCGTAGTGTATGTATAGACTTGTTGAACTACGATGTTGTGTATCTGAAACTAAAGCATTATCAAGTATCAACCACATTTCAATAACAACAAATAGCCAACTCATAAAAACAGATACAATTGTGGGTACTGGGGGGGGGGCTGAGGGGTGATAAAACACAGGAGATATTTTATCAGTAAGTCCTAGAAATCTAATGTACAGGATCGTAAATATAAGCAATAATATTATATCAAAAACATCAAACTTGCTAAGAGACTAGATCTTAATTATTTCCACCGCAAAAAAGGAAACAGAATTACGTTATGTGATAGAACGTTAGCTAAATTATACTTGCATTCACATTGCAATCTGTGAATGTATCAAATCAACAGGTTGTGCACCTAAGTTTAGAAAACGTTCAGTGTTACCTATAGTTCAATAATAAATAAAGGAATGAGAAGATTACCATCCTTTATCTAGCTGAGCTATGCTTTGCTAAAATAAAGCATGTAGTCTTATTTTTAATTTTCATAAATAAAGGGGATAGAATATGCTTTACCTAACTAAAGTATACTTTGCTAAAGTACAGTAATTTCTTCCTATTTTATTCATGTAGTCTTGACAGGGAATAGAAGATGGAACAGCGACTTGATTCTACCGACCAAATCATCATGCTCATACCCAATGGTTCCGTCTTCACGCCCGCTGTCCTAACACTCACTGGGATTCCCGGGCTGGAGTCAGTGCAACATTGGATTGGGATTCCATTTGGTGTCATGTATTTCATCGCTGTAATAGAGAATCCCTTATTTTAGGTATAATCAAATATGAGCACAGCCTCCATAAGCCCATGTACATATTTCTGGCCATGCTGGGGGCCACAGACATTGCACTTAGCACTTGCATTCTTCCCAAAATGTAGGCATCTTCTGGTTTCATTTGCCAGAGATTTCCTTTGCAGGCTGCCTTCTACAAATGTGTTTATTCACTCCTTCCAGGCAATTGAATCAGGCATCCTACTGGCAATGGCCCTAGATCGCTATGTGGCCATCTGTCACCCCTTGAGACACACCACCTTCTTCTCCCAGTAACTCTTGACTCACATTGCATTTGATTTCAGGCTGTTTTGGTTTTTCTTCTGTTTTTGCTTTGTCTGTTTAAACCTAGAAGATTCTCTCTGGCAACACTTAGATCTACATAGAAATAAAATGTGAAAAAAACATCACTTGATCCCAGGTAATTTCCAAGGACCATGTCACATGTTGGTATTCTTCAACTGCTAAACCAAGACATAGCTATAATTCTACTTATGTCTCATTTTCAATAACAGAGCACCCAAATATGTGCAGCAAATGTTAATACAACTGAAGGGCTAAGTAGACAGGAACACAAAAATAGTAGGGGACTTTAGTACCCTACTTCCAACAATGGATAGAACATGCAGGCAGAAGGTCAGTGAAAAACTGGGGACTTGAGCACTATTGACCAAAGCGACCTGACATGCACATGCAGAATATTTCCCCAACAACATCAATACATATGTTTCACTAGTGCACAAGAAACCTATTTCAAGATAAATCACATGTGTGAGAACAGAGAATGTTTTAAATACTTAAGAAGATTGAAATAATATTGAGTATCTTTTCTGATTACAACACAAGGAAAATGGAAATCAATAGCAGAAGAAAATCTTAAGAAGAATATTCATAAATATATATAAATTAAACAACACAGTCTTGAAGAACTGATGGCTCATGGCTTAGAGAAGAAACAAAAAGGGTAATGAGAAAACCTCTTAAGAACAATGGACAGAATGGGCGAAGATATTTGTTTATGACATATCAGATAAAGGGCTGGTATCCAAAATCTATAAAGAACTTATCAAACTCAACAACCAAAGGATAAATAATCCACTCAAGAAATGGGCAGAAAACATGAACAGACATTTCTCCAAAGAAGACATACAAATGGCCAACAGACACATGAAAAAGTGCTCAACATCAGTTGACACCAGGGAAATACAAATGAAAGCCACAATGAGATAAAACCACACACCAGTCAGAATGGCATAAGTTAACAAGGCAGGAAAGGAGGGTTGTTGACTAGGATGCAGAGAAAGGGGAACCATCCTGCACTGTTGGTGGAAATGCAAGCTGGCACAGTCGCACTGGAAAACAGTATGGAAGTTCCTCAAAAAAGTTGAAATAGAGATACCCTATGACCTAGCAATTGCACTACTGGGCATTTACCCCAAAAATAAAAATGTAGTGATCAAAGGGGCACCTGCACCCCAATGTTTATAGCAGCAATGAGCACAATAGCCAAACTGTGGAAAAAGCCCAGATGTCCATCAACAGATGAATAGATAAAGAAGAAGTGGTATATGTATACAATGGAATATTACACAGTCATCAAAAATGCAATCTTGCCATTTGCAATGACATGGACACAACTAGAGGGTATTAAGCAAAGTCAAATAAGTCAATCAAAGAAAGACAATTATCATATGATCTCACTGACATGTAGGATTTAATGAACAAGGCAGAGGATTGTATGGGAAGACAGGGAAAAAAAGTGAAATAAGATGAAACCAGAGAGGGAGACAAACCATAAGAGACTCTTTAATCTTAGGGAACAAACTGAGGGGTATGGGGTGGATCGGTGATGGACGTGGGGGGGGGTATGTGTTGTCTTGAGAGCTGGGTGGTGTGTAAGACTCGTGAATCACAGACCTGTACCCCTAAAACAAATGATACATTATATGTTAATTTTAAAAAAAGAATAATGAAATGAAAACACACCAAACTAAAGCCTATGGGATGCAGGAAAAGTAGTACAAATCAGAATTTAATAAGAATAAATGTCTACATTCAAAATAAAAGATCTCAAATAAATAATCTAACTTTACACCAATGAACTAGTCAAAGGAGAACAAACTAAACCAAAATTTACAGAAGTGAAATAAGATTAAAGCAAAAATAAACATCATAGAGAATGGAAAAACAATGGGGGAATAACAATAACAGTAAGAAGTTGTTTATTTTGAAAAGATTAACACAATGGACAAACTTATAAGTAAACCCAAAAAGAGAGACAAGACTGAAATAAGTAAATCTTAAGTAAAAGAGGAGACATTACAACTGAGAGCACATAAATAAAAAAAACTTAAGAGACCCCGATGAAAAGCAATATACCCACAAATTGGGTAAGCTGAAGAATAGGGCTGATTTTTTTCTATTTTTAAGCCATGATAAAAAAAGAAGTCAGGAGAATCATTTCCTTTGAAGAAGGGATGACGGTGAAGGAGACTGTTAAGGACTAGGGAGAGGTGGTTCATTCTAGGGTGTGAGTAAGGTACAGTCCTAATTCAGGGGCTTAATGATTTCTGTTTACCTCATGACAATTATTTAAGCTGGACAACATATGATTTTTGTATGTGTGTTAGAATTTGGTAACAGATTTTTTTTTGTTTTTTTATAATATTTTTTGTTATATTAGTTGGTAACAGATTTTTTAAAATAAGTAAATAATTGCTCAGTAAGAACACAAAGCAAAACAAAAAAAAGAAAAAGATATGTTAATGATCCATTGCACATCAAAGGATTCTGAGAAATATCAATAAGAAATGCACTGGGGGATTCTGGATCAGATTCTGGGCAGGAAAAACGTACCTCAGAGAAGTCATTCTTTGGCTTATTGTCTAAATGCCAACAAGGTCTGAAGATTAGGTGATAGTATTATCTCAATACTAGGTGTCCTGATTTTGATTATAGTATATTATGCAGTAGAATATTCATGTCCTCAATCAAGAAACATAGAATTAATTAGGAGTAATCCATGTCTTCAATGTACTCCTAAACATTGCACCAAGAAATTATCTATCTATCAAATCATAAAGCAAAATGGTGCCAAACGCAAATGATGTCTGAATCTGGGTAAACGTCTTAACGGATTTTCTTGAACTATTCTTGCACAATTCGGTACATTTCAAATTATATCAATCTAAAGCTTTTTAAAAAGCACTCTTGTTGAAAATGTTCTTAATTCAAGAAAGGGTACCCACTTACTTAACATTCCAGAAATATAATCTTTGCTTCCGCTGTTCAGCTCTACTGTGGACTACTCCATCACCAATCCTAGTGATTGTGTATTAAGTAATTCCAAAAGTTGATCTCTCTTTTATATCAGTACTTATTCCCATTTTAATCTTTCATGAACTCTTATGAAAAATAAAATACTTTCAGCATCCGTTTATTAGTATTTCTTTTATATATCTTCTGAAAGTTATGAAAATTAGCTTCCTAATTTGGAAACTAGTCTGTCATCCCTGTATATTATGTAATATTTGTCTTCAAGTGGTATTAAAATTTCTTGCTTTTTAAAATAGAAAATAAGCTGCTTAGTGCATCTGTAAACTGTTCCTTCTATGGTGTATGCTAACATATATACATTTTTGCTAGCCTAACTGCTATTCAGCTTTTAAAATTTAGAGAGGAATGTCCTTTCATTAAGTAACATTGATCATTTCATTCTTTTTTTTCTATACCCCTTCTAAAACTTTCACAGCAGATGTCACATTGCCCTCCTCGTCCATTTCTTTTTTATGCAACTGCACCTTCCACATAGATCAGGTCTAATTTATCTACTCATGACCTGGATAACACACAACACACTTTAGTGATAAATGTATATGGAATGAAGGAATGAGAGAATAAAGACACATTACTTTTTTAAACTAAAACTCACATAATGAATAAGCATTAATTCTCACAATAGCATTATATCCCTATTTTCCATATGTAAAAACAAGTAGAGGAAGAGGTGTTCCAAACTCAAATAACTTAATGACATCATATTTTATTAACATATTTTACTAACTAGCTCAAATAACTAAATCATATCATATTTTATTGACAGCAATAGCTCTATATCTTGATTTTAAGTTCAAGAACATCAATAATTAAGGTCATGTATTTATTTCAATAAAGCTCTACACTATACCACACTAAGTAGTTTTATAGATTAAGATCCTTGATCCACAGAACAAATAAACGAAGGTAGAGATACGGAAACAGAAACATGGAGAAGCAGAGTGTAATGCCTCCAATACAGAGTTTAACAGTGCCAGAATCTGGATTCAAAACTAAACAGTCCACTTCAAAACTCGTTTTTAAGCAACTATATCATGAGTGGTCTCATAACTATAAACTCAAATCCATTTAACTTGAAATGTGAATAATATCAGGCAATTGTATAAACCAGTTTCTGTTTTGAGACTCAGTGAAACAAGGGTCACCGGATGTTTATTTACATAGATCTCATGGCATAGGAGCATGTCTACTGTTGCATGTGTTTTACATGATCTCCAAGTGAGGACAGCAGAAAATGAACTGAAATCATCAAAATATAATTTATGTATATGAATTTGTCTACCTTTACATTGTAGGGGAAGAGAAGAGAGTAAGGAGATAGAAGAGGGCAAAGTACTAGTTTCAGAAATGATTTCTGAGACATTAGGTGAGTATGAACCCTAGAGGGCATCATTCTGAACTCCTGGGTCCCTGGGGGCTTGGGCTAGTGGCAAGGAAAGCTTTCAGTTCATGTTCAGATCTCCTCCTTCTCCACATTCACTGGGGAACATCACAATTGGTGCCAGCAGGTTTCTTCTACAACCAAGCTCAATAAATTTATTCTGTTGCTTCAGCATTATATAGACCTTGCTGCAAATTTTGTTAGAGATGAACACACCAACTTGATCTCAGACAGACGTATGCTAGAGGGAATAAGGATGTTTTTCAGGGACAGAAGAAAAGCAGGAAAGGCGATCCCAGAGATCTCCACATATTGGCAGATGGCCCAGCAACAAATGGATCTGAGTTCATGATATTGACATTGATGAGGGCTATTACTGAGGGTACAGACAGAAAGAAGAGGCCCTTCCCAGCACAAGATACCAGGCATGAGACCAGAATCTCAGGAGAAATAAATGTGGATGAGAGGTAAGCAATGAAGGATAGTGCTATGAAGACTGACAATGGTCTTCAGGTGTCTGGTAAGAGCAGAACTGGTTGCCAACAATAAAGGCTTAGGAAGTCTCACTACCCCCAAGTTTACCCCATACTGTTTCACCACCAATTTTTCCAAGGATAGCCACTCCATCCCACTGCCCTGTAGTCACATTTGTCCTCTCTCACCTGCCTGCTCATCATCTGTACCCGTCAGGTGATGCTCCCATGGCAGCTCTTTCTCTTGAACAAGTCAGACAATAAGATTTTTATTAAAGGATTCCTATTCTAATTCTGATTAATGTAGAAGGAAAAATTTAATGAAAGGATCTATGATTTATGAAGCTGTAGAATTGAACATGGGGGTGCGAAGCTTTGAAAATCAAAGATTTATTTGACTAACTGGTCTCTTTTATATATAGGTCTGCTGACACAGACTTTCTTCATAGAATGGCCCTTGTTGACTTGGTTCTTTCATTTGATATTTAGCCACATAAACCACAGCTCTTCCTGAATTATTGGCATATTTGGTGACATTCATTATATAATTAGGTGATCATGAGCTTGTTGACATAAAGCACAGTGTTGGAGGGTCTAGGAAAGCATGAGGCAACTGAAACCTTTTCTTTTTTTAACAGTCTAACATTTTCTCTCTCTTACAGCTTGAGAATTTCTTGATTCAAGATATGCAATTTTTAAAAAGCAATGGTTTTTAGGTTTTTTTTTAAGGTAGTGACTTCATTCAATTTATTGGCTATTCAAGATACTTCAAACTCCATTTTTCCATATATGCAATTGTTTGTAATTAAAAAAATAATTTATCTGCCCTAGGAAGAAAATGTTAATTTTTTAAATATTTTTATTATGTTCAGTTAGCCAGCATGTAGTACACCATTAGTTTCTAATGGAGTGTTCAACAATTCATAGTTGCGTAAAATACCCAGTGCTTACCACAACACATGCCCTCCTTAATACCCATCACCTGGCTACCCAAACATGAACAACCCTCCCTTCTGCAACCCTCAGTTTGTTGCCCAGAGGCCAGAGTTTCTCATGATTTGTTCTTCTCTCTGTGATTTCTTCTCCTTCAGTTTTCCCTCTCCCTTCTTCTGTGGTCTTCCAAGCTATTCTTTATGTTCCACATATGAGTGAAACCATATGATAATTGTCTTTCTCTGCTCGACTTATTTCACTTAACATAATCATCACCAGTTCCATCCATGTTGATACAAATGGTAGGTATTCATCCTTTCTGATGGCTGAGTAATATTCCATTGTATGTATGAACCACATCTTCTTTATCCATTCACCTGTTGAAGAGCATCTCACCTCCTTCCACTGTTTGGGTATTATGGACATTGCTGCTATGAACACTAGCATGCAGGTACCCCTTCTTTTCACTACATCTGTATCTTTGGGGGTAAATACCTAGTAGTGCAGTTGCTGGTCGTAGGACAGCTCGATTTTTAACTTCCTCAGGAACCTCCATACTGTTTTCCAGTCTGGCTGTACCGGCTTGCATTCCCACCAACAGTGTAAGAGTGTTCCCCTTTCTCCACATCCTTGTCAACATTTCTTGTCTCCTGTCTTGTTAATTGTAATCATTCGAACTGGTGTCTTGGAGTACCTCATTGTGTTTTTGATTTGTATTTCCCTGATGGCTAGCAATGTTGAAAATTTTTTCATGTGTTGTTAGACATTTGTACATCTTTTTAAAAGAAGTATCTGTTCATATCTTCTGCCCATTTCTTGACTGGATTATTTATTTTTTGGGTGTTGACTTTCAGATGATCCTTATAGATCTTGGATACCAGCCCTTTATCTGTAATGTCTTTTGCAAACATCTTCTCCGATTCCATGAGTTGCCTCTTAGTTTTGCTGACTGTTTCCTTTGCTGTGCAGAAGCTTTTTTGATGAAGTCCCAATAGTTCATTTTCATTTTAATTTCCCTTGCCTTTGGAGATGTGTATTGCAAGAAGTTGCTGTGGCTGATGTTGAAGAGCTTACTGCCTATGTTCTCCTTTAGGATTTTGATGGATTCCTGTCTCACATTGAGGTCTTCCATCCATTTTGAATTGTCTTTGTGTATGGTGTAAGAGAACGGAAAGTCATTCTTCTGCATGTGGCTGTCCAATTTTCCCAGCACCACTTATTGAAGAGACTGTCTTTCTTCTATTGGTTATTCTTTCCCGGTTTCTCAATGATTAGTTGACCATAGAGTTGAGGGTCCATTTCTGGGGTCTCTATTCTGTTCCATTGATATAGGTATCTGTTATTGTGTCAGTACCATGCTGTCTTGATGATCACAGCTTTTTAGTATAGCTTGAAATCAGGTACTGTGATGCCCCCAGCTTTGGTTTTCTTTTTCAACATTTCCCTGGCAATTTGGGGTCTTTTCTGGTTCCATACAAATTTTAGGATTTTTTGTTCCAGATCTGTGAAAAATGTCCATGGTATGTTAATAGGGATGGCATTGAATGTGTAGATTGCTCTGAGCAGCATAGACATTTTAACAATGTTTATTCTTCCAATCCATGAACACAGAATGTTTTTCCATCTTTTTGTGTCTTCCTCAGTTTCTTTCATAAGTGTTCTGTAGTTTCTAGAATATAGATCCTTTACCCCTTTGGTTGGGTTTATTCCTTGGTATCTTGTAGTTTTGGTGCAATTTTAAATGGGATTGATTCCTTCATTTCTCTTTTTTCAGTTAAATTTTTAGTGTATAGAAATGCAGCTGATTTACAGGCATTGGTTTTGTATCCTGCCACATTGCTGAATTGCTGTATAAGTACTAGTAATGTGGAGGTGGAGTCTTTTGGGTTTCCCCATAAAGCATCTTGTCATCTGTGAAGCGTAAGAGTTTGACTTCTTCTTTGCCAATTTAAATGCCTTTTTTTTCTTTTTGTTTTCTGATTGTTGAGGCTGAGACTTCCAGTACTGTTTTGAACAATAATGGTGAGAATGGGCATCACTGCCGTGTTTCTGACAGGGGAAAATCTCTCAGTTTTTCCCCATTGAGAATGATATTCACTCTAGGATTTTTTATAGATGGCTTTTACGATATTGAGGTATGTTCCCTGTATCCCTACACTTTTAAGAATTTTAATCAGGAAAGGTTGCTGTGTTTTGTCAAATGATTTTTCGGCATCAGTTGAGAGGATCATATGGTTCTAGTCTTTTCTTTTATTAATGTGCTCTATTATGTTGATTGATTTGTGAATGTTGAATGATCCTTGCATCCCAGGAATAAATCCCACCTGGTCCTGTATATCCTTTCAATGTACTGTTGGATCCTACGGGCTAGGATCTTACTGAGTATTTTGGCATCCATGTTCACCAGGAATATTGGTCTGTAATGCTCCTTTTTGATGGGGTCTTTGTTTGGTTTTCGGATCAAGGTAATGATGGCCTCATAGAACGAGTTAGGAAAATTTCCTTCCATTTCTATTTACTGAAACAGCTTCAGTAGATTAGGTACTATTTCTTCTTTAAATGTTTGGTAGAATTCCTCTGGGAGGCCATCTGGCCTGGACTCTTATTTTTGGGGGGATGTTTTTGATTACTGCTTTAATTTCCTTGCTGGTTGTTGGTCTGTTCAGATTTTCTATCTCTTCCTGTTTCACTCTTGGTAGTTTATAATTTTCCAGGAATGCATCCATTTCTTCTAGATTGCCTAATTTGTTGGCATATAGTTACTCATACTGTTCTTAAAATTGTCTGTATTTCCTTGGTGTTGGTTGTGATCTCTCCCCTTTCATTCATGATTTTATTAATTTGAGTCTTATCCCTTTTATTCTGTATAATTCTGGCCAGAGGTTTATCGATCTTATTAATTCTTTCAAAAAACAAGTTTCTAGTTTCATTGATATGTTCTATGCTTTTTCTGAATTCTATTTCATTGATTTCTACTCTAATCTTTATTATTTCTCTTCTCCTGCTCTAGGCTTTATTTGCTAACCTTTCTTCAGCTTCTTTAGATGTAATGCTACCTTGTGGATTTGGGATTTTTCTAATTTTTTTTGAGAGAGGCACTTGATGGCTATTTATTTCCCCCTTAGGACCACCTTTGCAGTATCCCATGAGTTTTGGACTGATGTGTTTTCATTCTCATTAGTTTCTATGAATTGTTTAACTTCTTCTCTATTTTCCTAATCATTCTTTAACCAAATGTTCTTTAACTTCCAAGTGTTTGAATTCCTTCCAAATTTTCTCTTGAGTCCCAGATTCAAAGCATTGTGATCTGAAAATATGCAGGGAATAATCTCAATCTTTTAGTATCTGTTGAGACCTGATTTGTGACCCAGTATGTGGTTTATTCTGGAGATAGTTCCATGTGCACTCGAGAAGAATGAGTATTCTGTTGTTTTAGGATGGAATGTTCTGTATATATCTATGAAGTCCATCTGGTCCAATATGTCATTCAAAGCCCTTGTTTCTTTGCTGATCTGCTTAGATGATCTGTCCATTGCTGTGAATGGAGTGTTGAAGTCTCCTACTATAATGTATTATTATCAATATGTTTTTTTATTTTGGTTATTAATTGGTTTATGTAATTTTCTGTTCCCATGTTTTGGGCATAAATATTTACAATTCTTAGATCTTCTTGTTGGATATACCTTTTTAAAAATAATATAATTTCCTTCTATATCTTTTATTATGGTCTTTGGCTTCAAATCTACTTTGTCTGATATGAGGATTGCTACCCAAGCTTTCTTTTGAGGTCCATTAGTGTGGTAAGTGCGTTTCCATCCCCCTATTTTCAATCTGGAGGTGTCTTTAGGTTCAAAATGAATCTCTTGTAGATAGTATATGGATGGATCCTGCTTTTTTATCCCTGCAACCTTGTGTCATTTGATGGGAGCTTTCAGCCCATTTACATTTAGAGTTACTTTGGAAAGATACGAATTTAATACCATTGTATTGTCTGTAAAGTTCCTGTTTGCAAAGATTTTCTGCTTCTTTCTGGTCTTTTTGACTCTTGGGGTCTCTCCATCCATTCTGAATGACAGCCTCCCGAATAAAGTATCCATGGCTGCATGTTGTTTTCGTTTATCACTCTGAATATGTCTCATGATCCCTTTCTGGCTTGCTAGGTTTCTGTGGACAGGTCTTATTTTATCCTGATGTTCTTCCCTCCATATGTAAGGAACATCCTCTCCCTGGCTATTATCACAATTGTTTCCTTGGCTATAAAATTTGCAAGCTTCACTATTATATGTCAGGGTGTTGATGTATTTTTATTGATTTTGAGAGGGATCCTCTCTGCCTCTTGGCCTCAAATGCTTCTTTCCTTCCCCAAATTAGAGAAGTTCTCAGCTTTGTTGTGCTCAGATATACCTTCTAGCCCTCTCTCTCTCTCCACCCCCTTGGGGATCCCAGTAATTTTGACATTGGAACATTTCATGGCATCGTTAATCTCTGCCATCTCTTTTCTCATGTTCTACTAACAGCCTATCTCTGTTTCCCTCTACTTCCTTCTTTTCCATCAGCTTATGTTCTAGATCACCAATTCTCTCTTCTGCCTCATTTACCCTTGCTCTCAGAGTATGTAATTTAAAGTGCATCTCATTCATAGCATTTGTTAGTTGGCCTGATTAGATCTCATTTCTGCTTTTAGAGATTCTATATTGTCACTAATGCTTTTTTCAACCATAGCTATTGACTTAGTGATTGCTATCCTGAAGTCTATCTCTGACATTTTGCTTATATCCATATCCATTAATTCTGAGGCAGATGGCATTGTCTCTGTTTCTTTTGTTGTTGTTGTTGAGAGTTCCTTCTCCTAATCATTCTGTAGAGGGATAGTTGAGTGAATGAGCAGAGTCCAAAATATCAACCATAACCCAAGCATGATGCACCCTAGCAAAATCCAGAGTGGCCAGAAGCAACCACCAAAACAAAGAAAAAAACACAAAACCAAAATGAAACACAAGAGTAAATTTTATAAAATTAAGAAATGTTTAAAAAAGGAGGTCAGGGGAAGTGTGGCTGTAATCTCTCAGTGTGGACAAAGCAGGGTGTTTCAGGTGGTCCTGGCTGTATTTTGGTCTGTGTATTAGAGGACATTACTTCTCAAATTTAAAAGGAAAGTAAAATGTGTGTATATATAAAAAGGTAAAATTGAATAGTGAGAAAAGGACAATAAAGCATATACCTATAAAAATATAGATGTGAAAAAATACAAGTTAAAAAGCTACTATGAAGTAAAAGTTAATATAATAGACATCTAGTTGAAATGAGAAAAAGCTAAAAAGAAGTAACAGAGAAGAAGCATAAGAAAAAGAGAAAAAGAAAAAGAGAGTTTTACCTAAAAAATAAACAAGCTGTGAGGCAATGCCTCAAGCTCAATATTCTATTTTCCACTGGCGTTGGGATTTTACCCTCTTATGGGATCCATAGGGTTGCTGTCCTCTTGCTCTTCCAGCCTATCTTCTGGGGGAAGAGGCCTGCCATGCTGTTTCCAAGGTAACCCTGCTTGGGCAGAGTTGCCCTGCCACCTGTCATGGGGGATGGTCTCAATGGAAACTAGTCTTCTCTGCTTTTTTTCCCTGATGGCTTTCCACCCCTCTTCTGAGGGTCAGAGCAAAAAAGGCTGCACCCAACCTCTAGCCCAGAGCAGAGAAATTGTGGTCTTCTCTCTTCACTAAACCCTCCAAGACAGTCTCTGTTTCTGTATGTGCCACCAAAACCCGCCACCTCCCACATTGTGTGCTCGCATTGACTCTTTCAGGGGTAGTCCCAGGAGCCTGGGAGTGTCACTGCCGTGTATGCTTCTAAAGCCTGGAGTGGCTTCATGATCACACATGCACCTGAACCTCCTGGATCCTGTCTGGGCACTGCTCTAAAGCCCTTTCCCGGTCACTACTGCTCTGTGAGTTTTTGTCTGATCACAGGCTCAGGTTCCTGATTTTTCAGGCTGCCCAGTAGGAGAGCGATTCTCAGCTGGCCCAGCTGGTGGTTTATGATGATCTCAGCTGAAAATCCCTTCCTAGGATCTCCGACTATAACCTGCCTCTGGTTCCACTGCTCCGGCACTCTGCTGGTCCAGGAAGCCCTTTTGGCTCCGAGGCTTCTTGTATCCTGAGACCACAATACTCTATCTAGAATTTTGCTTCTTCATTTCCAGAGCCCCTTTTACAGAGGGATGTTGCTCCCTAGAGCAGATTTCTAAGGTTCCAATTATGTGCTTCGGTGTTCTATCACTTTCCAGGAGCCAGCTTATGGAGGCTCCCTCCCGCTTCTCTTTATCTTCTGATGTCTCCCCACAGATTCATGACTCCACATGTCCTACCTTGCAAAAAGCAGTTGCTTTTCTGCTTGTAGAGATTCAGATATATATTCTTACATCTTAGGCTGATTTCGTGGGTGTTCAGAATAGTCTGCTAGATATCGAGCTAAATTCAGGGGACCGGTTGAAATGAGGCTCCCCTACTCCTGTGACATATTGCCTAACTCCTAAAAAGTAATGTTTTTGATCAAAGAAAAACTTCATATAAGGGCTATGACCCCACATATTGAGAAATTCAGGCATTAGTAAATAAAGAGGTCATGAAAATTTTCTTCATTGATCATTTCTGGTATCCCAAGGTTTGCTCTCTGTCTTGCATTTCTACTTCTTCATTTGAATCTGGATGAAGACACTACCATTTCCCCCATTTATTTCCTATGCATCTCTTACTCCTAAGCTCACAAAATGATTCATTGCTTCCAATGATCTCTATTTCATTAAGAATTAATGAACTTAAATTGGCCAAATCTCATGCTAATGGCAGCTCTGAACCATAGGACCCAAGCAACTGTCCTGTCTTCTTCTATGTTAAGCAGTTACCCATTGTCCACTTCCTGTAGTCAGCAAGATTGGGTTCTCATGCCTCCTAGAGATTCCCTCAATTCTAGGTGTTCACTAATGTACATTACAGAATGTCAGTCAATTTAAGCATATAATTACTTTTCAGGATTTCAGTTGTTAATAATATAGGCAAAATGGGATGCAATCTTATAAGAAATGTAAAAATAGCATGGAATTTTGACCCAGAATAGCCAAAGTACATTGATTTAATTAACCTTTTCCAAAACTCTTCCTTCACACTCCTTTGAAGGGACATCTAGTCTTACATAGATACAGACAGTACAGATAGGTATAGATATCTGTGTCTATTACACACTTGGATGTCAGCTGCTACTCTCTGCTCTGTAATCACAAGCTTTTATACTATATGTGGGTCACTCAGATTTGCTGGGTCAAACTGACAATTCTAGACCTAGAGACAGTGGAAAATAACAGTACCATTGGGTAGCTCGAATGTGGGAAATGGAGAGGTTCATCAAAGTCTGATTCAAATGTCCATTCCAAGCAAAATAAACAAGTATAANTATAATTATTCTGTCCACAGGTCCGGAAGGACATCAGACAGGTCAGCAGCTGATTCCCTTACTCAGATGATCTGGTGGTTCTAATGCATTTGGCCTGCCGTGCATATAACCTCTTCTTGTGGACGAGTGCTTGTGGATGTTCCCCCAAAACAGTGATGAGTATCTACAGACCTGTTTTTTGCCTTCACTAGTATAAATGAGATGGATAATATGATCTTAGCATTCTGACAAAATCAGAGAGACTCACTATGATGACTGGGTAAAAAAAAAAAAATGGAATTAGAAGAGAAGAGTACCATTGACTGAAACACTTTATTCTTTTGCTTCTGGAGACTCAAAGATAATATGTCCATCTCCAACATGACAGTCTTCATGCCTTCTGTGTTGACACTAATAGGTGCCATGTATCTCACTGCTATGATTGGAAATTCCCTGCTTCTGATCATCATTGTTTCAGAGCGCAGCCTCCATGAGCCCATGTACATGTTCCTAGGCATGCTAGGAGTCACAGATATTGCACTTGCTACCACCATTATGCCCAAGATGCTTGGCATCTTAGATATTGCACTTGCTACCACCATTATGCCCAAGATGCTTGGCATCTTCTGGTTTCATGTACCAGAGATTTATTTTGATTCTTGCTTGCTTCAAATGTTTCTCATCCATACATTTCAGGGCATAGAGTCAGGCACCCTCCTGTCCATGGCCCTGGACCGTTATGTGGCCATCTGTTATCCACTAAGACACAGTGCGATCTTCACCCACCAGCTGGTCGCCCAAATAGGGGCTATGGTAACACTCAGGGCTGTCATTCTGGTAGCCCCATCTTTAGTGCTAATAAGGTGCCGGTTTCAATTTTACCGTACAACCATCATCTCCCACTGCTACTGTGAGCATATGGCCATCGTGAAGCTGGCTGCAGAAAATGTGCGGGTCAATAAAATCTATGGCTTGTTTGTGGCATTTGCTGTTGCAGGGTTTGATCTGATATTCATCACATTGTCCTACATACAGATATTTATCACAGTTTTTCGTTTGCCCCAGAAGGAGGCTCGGTGGAAAGCATTCAACACCTGCATCGCCCACATCTGTGTCTTCCTCCAGTTCTACCTCCTTGCCTTCTTCTCCTTCTTCACACATAGGTTTGGTGCTCATGTTCCCCCTTATATCCATATCCTCTTTTCTAGCCTCTACTTGCTGGTCCCCCCATTTCTCAATCCACTTGTCTATGGTGCCAAGACCAAGCTGATCCGCATTCATGTGGTGAAGATATTTTTTTCATAAAATCCACTGTGGTTAATAGCTGTAGCTTCCCCTTCATGCAATAGTAACAGGCTCTCAAAATTACATATAATACCTACCAATCCACATTATTTGAGATGTTTCAGTGTTGTATATTTGTTTCATGCAGTTTGTGTGCATTTCATGTTTTCATATCATCATACCCCATGACCACTGTCAGTCAATGGGGTTTTGCATACAACTGGGTAATGAAAGGAAGAAACACAAAACAAAATACTGAAGATATGATATTTCCTTTTCTTTTCTCTTTTTCATTCCCTGGTTCAGCTTTCCTTTTTATGGATTCTTCTCCTGAAGTACTCACAAATTTCCACTATCCCTGAATTAAAATGCACTTAAACCCATTGTTCTAGAGTGTCCTGGTACTCAATGTCAACAGGTGTTGCTGTGTCTTGAACCTTTTAGTCATCTAAAAAATTTTTTTGAGGAAGTGTATTTTGAGTATGTTGTGTCAAAACAAACAAACAAACATGTAAACAAAACCAAATGTTTATGGCTGTGAGATGGGAATATAAAAATTTTGATATATCTCCAGAATCATTCAGTAATTTCCAGATGCAAAAATCATGAGAAATCAAGAGCTCCATTTTACACACTCATGTTTTTTCTGTTACCTCCACTATTTCTTTATTACCTCATCAATTGTTATTAAAGTACTGTATGTTAAATATTGTGCAAGGGGATAGTGGCAGAGGGGTGAATTAGACACTACGCTTAAGTTTCATGGACTTGTTTCCTTTTATTTCTGAGAAGGAAGAAGAGAGAAATAAAGAGAGAAAGAGAGGAGCAAGAAGTTGTAGTGGTGTGCGCTGAGAGTGAAGGAAGGAAACGTTGAAATCCAACTGAAAGCAGCAGGCAAGAGAGTTAAAATTTTTAATTAGGAAGCCTGGTTCCTGAAGAATAATGAATGGTTGACCCTGTAAGCAGCACACCCTGCCAGGTAGATGATAGAGGAGGCAGGAAGTAGAGAATGCGCTTAATGTCACAGCACAGATTTTTTTTCAATGTAAGATACAATTTGGAGAGACACAGATTACTATGATATCAAATACGGCCACAGAGGGCAAACTGGGTAAAGGGGAGCAGTATGAATAAGTCATGGGGATAAAAAGTACAGCCTAGAGAATAGAGACAAGGGTATTCTAATAGCTTTGTAGGATGACAGATGGTGGCTACAGTTGCTGTGAGCACACCATAATGTATAGACTTGCTGAATCACTCTTCTGTACCCCTGGAAATAGTGTAACATGTTTGTCAGCTAAACTTCAAGTAAAAAAAAAATGAATGACCATGAACACTCTTTAAAGAAGATGAACTTTATTCTGAAAGTTATTATGTGTCATTATAGGTTTTCGTCATAAGATAAACACATGCTCTTATGTGCATGTGTAAATGTTTCTGTGTGGGTGTGTGTATCTATCAGGCAGGTGATGGCTTATCTTCTCAGTGGATATAAGACATCATGCTTTTTAATCAGACAAGGCTATTAAATTAATGAAGAGATGGAGTGTTTTAACTAAGATTAACAACTTCAGAACTTAAGGCTAGTGGACCATTCCTTGAAAATTCAGCTCATAGATCATTTACTGAACGATGATGGAAAATATGCATACGTGTGCAGATGTCCATAATTTGATTTGTGACATTAAAATCAATGCATCTGTAAAATAGACTGCATGTCATATAAATGGGAGATACTCTGGCTTGTTTAATGGGTTCAGGCTCAATCACATATCATGACTGCTGAGGACGACTATTTGTAAATCTAGGGGATGTTTTGGGCATCTTTTGAAAATTTTTTCAATGTCAATATTTATTATATAATTAATATATGATATGATTATAATAGATTGCCAATAGGGGTTGTTGTTCTTAGATAACATAGTTTCTTTAGGAATAAAACTGAGATGTTATCAGAAGTAATTTCTTAATGTTTTAACCAGGGTTCAGCAACCTCCTATGGAAAGAGACCAGTACATAGTGTAGTCTTTGTGGGCAAAGGCAAATCAAGACTATTACGTAGGCATTTAGATAGTAAGATAGAAGATATATTTTCACAAAAAATTTTAATGATATTCAAAATCTAATATGAAAAATAACAATCCTGATTGTGTAATTTTTGTATAATTCAGTCTAAAAAAGAAGAAAGGAATTTACGTTTTTCTGAGAGATAGCGTTCTGCTTAAGTGGGGCTGAAAGTCAGATATTCCCTATCAACACATTGATGGCAGAATTCATCTGTAAAAACTGTTGTCAACTAGTGGGCTACCCAAAAACAAACAGCAAGCCAGGGCGGTCTACTATAATTCCAAGATTATTTGGAGAAGTTTGAAATATATCTAATAGAGACTAATCCTGACAGTCATTGTAGAAATAGTGGGAATATAAAATTGGGAGACAGAACATGAAACTGGAAACTGTTTGCACTATCCTCAATGTCATTATGGCATGAAATATCTATTTTAGAGTGCATATTGTTCCATTATTGTAACCTTCAATTTATCAGGACCAGTTCCAATCCGAGACCTGAAAAGGGAAAAAGGGAAAGCAAATGGGTCATTGCAAGGACAAGAGGATAACCATGACTCTCTATCCTCCCACCAAAGGGCTGGGACAATTATAGAATATGTTCTTGGACAGGAATTTGCATGAAAAAGAAATGTGTATTTTGTAAAGGATCATTTTAATGATTTCTAGAAACTTCCAAATGATCTTTCAAAGACATTGCATCAATTATAACAATGACTATTAGCACTTGTATGTATGAATTCTCAAAAACACTGATTATGTTTGAGATTTTCAAGTTTTGACACTCTGGTGAAATATGATTGTCTTTATAATTAGCATTTATCAAAGACTGCAATAATTATGCTGCTTTTCTTCTACGTGTATATCCTTTCTATGAAGTATTTTATTGTTTCATTTGAGCACTTTCTGATTGGAGTTCATTTTTAATTTATGTGTTTAAAATCTGATAAATAAATATTGAGTTCAAGTTTTCAAGGGTTTTATTCCTTGGAACTTCATGATAGACCTTCCAGCAAGCCATGGGCTTTCCCTAGGAGGAGCGATTGCAGATTAAGAAAGAGATCTGAATGTTAGTTCAGGTGCAGGAGCTAACTCTTTATCCTCTTGGTGTTGGCTTTGAGGTGATGGAGAAAAAGTGCACTGGACCTTTGATAGGAAAACCCAATTTTGGCTGCTTGTGGCTGGAAAGGCCAAAACTCAAGAGAGGAGTGTTGACTGGAAAGGAATGTGGGCATTATTCAGGAGGCTGGCCATTTGGGGAGAAGACAGACGCTTGTCCAAAGGCCATTCTGTGGTTTCTGCCTGGCACAGGGATTTCTAAATGAGTTTAGGGCACTTAATCAATAAAGGGATGACTGGTCTGTCCATTTCTTGATTTTGTGCAGACTCCATGGTGTCAGCTGCAGAAGTTACCCAGTGCTCAGCAGTTGTGCAGTGGGAGTCCTGGTTCCTTAGTACCTCGAGGTTGTGCAAGGGGACCTGGTCTCTACACTGTGACATGCAAGAGTTCTCTGGTTTTTTGTTTTGTTTTAAGATTTTATTTATTTATTTGTTTGTTTATTTATTTATTTGTCAGAGTTAGAGAGAGAGCAAGCGTATGCACAAGCGGGGAGAGCAGCAGGTAGAGAGAGAAGCAGGCTTCCCGCTGAGCAAGGAGCTCCATACTGGACTCGATCCCAGGACCCTGGGATCATGACCTGAGCTGAAGGCAGACACTTAACTGACTGAGCCACCCAGGCATCCCAAGAGTTCTCTGTTCTTTTAAAGAAAGAAAACATGATATATACATATACAAAGAAAGGTTAGTTAATCAGTCATGCAGGTGAAGAGCGTTTGCTAACATGTAAAGACTGCTCAGTTAGTAGGGGGGCTGACATGGCTTCACCTTCTAGGTTTTTGCAAACCTTTTTCTAAATGACTAATTTGGGTAGAATAACTTGCCGTATGTGACCTCTCTCCACCCTTCTTCTTAGTATAAAACTAACCATGGGTTAGAAAAAGATTCATATTTNATGACTGGTCTGTCCATTTCTTGATTTTGTGCAGACTCCATGGTGTCAGCTGCAGAAGTTACCCAGTGCTCAGCAGTTGTGCAGTGGGAGTCCTGGTTCCTTAGTACCTCGAGGTTGTGCAAGGGGACCTGGTCTCTACACTGTGACATGCAAGAGTTCTCTGGTGTTTTGTTTTGTTTTAAGATTTTATTTATTTATTTGTTTGTTTATTTATTTATTTGTCAGAGTTAGAGAGAGAGCAAGCGTATGCACAAGCGGGGAGAGCAGCAGGTAGAGAGAGAAGCAGGCTTCCCGCTGAGCAAGGAGCTCCATACTGGACTCGATCCCAGGACCCTGGGATCATGACCTGAGCTGAAGGCAGACACTTAACTGACTGAGCCACCCAGGCATCCCAAGAGTTCTCTGTTCTTTTAAAGAAAGAAAACATGATATATACATATACAAAGAAAGGTTAGTTAATCAGTCATGCAGGTGAAGAGCGTTTGCTAACATGTAAAGACTGCTCAGTTAGTAGGGGGGCTGACATGGCTTTACCTTCTAGGTTTTTGCAAACCTTTTTCTAAATGACTAATTTGGGTAGAATAACTTGCTGTATGTGACCTCTCTCCACCCTTCTTCTTAGTATAAAACTAACCATGGGTTAGAAAAAAATTCATATTTTAAAGAGTATAAGATACTGGTTTTTAGTAAATTCAGAAAGTAGTGTGACTGACACTGCCCTCTAATTACAGAACATTTTCATAACTCAATTAAGATACCCATTCCCATTACCAGCTATTTACCACTCATCCGGTGCCCA
>NW_023179845.1:65454-100429 GCF_002007445.2 Ailuropoda melanoleuca
CTTATTCACACACTGAGAGATAGCTCTTAGTTCTTACTGAACTTAATGATAAAATCTTAGAAGACAAAATCTTTTTTCTTCTTTCTGTGTCAGTACGCCACGGAATTTGGATCCAANGTCAGTATGCCACGGAATTTGGATCCAAGTAGATCCACTTATAACAACAGCAAGTCTTAGTTTTCCATTAATATAATGGACTAATGATGTCAATATCATTAGGTAAGGAAGACAATGTAATTTAAAATGCTTAAAGTGTTAGGAACACGGATGATATCATATGTATTTAACGAATGGTTAATTGTTTTTAAACAAACTGTTTAACTATTTAAACAGATATTTAAAGTGCTAGTTTTGAATTCCAAGCATTCTGGATAATGAAGATTCTTCAAAATATAGGATAAATAACTTTAACATGTCGTCCAATTGTTTCATCAAGTGTTTGAGACACGTAGATACAAATAAATGTGTATTGAAATAAGTCATTAGCACATAATCTTCTATTTGTGGTTAATAATATAAACTTCTGATTTGAGGTAGATCTAGGTTGACTCATATATTTATTTGCAAAAACGAAGGGTTCCGAAAAAAGGAGTCTTAAATAGGAAAGCCTTACTCAGAGCTGAATTAAGTTGTAAGAAAAGGGAGTAATAAATGCTTCTGCAATTGACTGAGATATGTTTGGAGAACTTCACACGTCTCAGGGATAACCTAAGTTTATCAAGGGAAATACTTGAAGGATTATGGACAAGATGTGATTGTGTGATTTTTTAAGATTGCCTATCTTTCATTTTAGATCCTTATCCTGTATTTCTCTGTTTTATACTTGCTGAAATCATTTTTTAAATGATTTTAGAAATTAATAAGAGAAAATGAATATAGCTTGCGAGGTAACTTTTTGCTTGTTCTGAGGAGAAAACACTTTCTTGAAGAAAAGCTAAATACTGTTTGTAAGGAGTCAGCAGGCAACAAAACGCTCAAGGGCTTTGAAAATGATAAGGGAAATCCACTCATAGGAGACCCTGATGAATATAGTGTAATGTGTTTGAGCAGCAAGGAGCAGAAGCAAGAATAGGATGGATATAACCATATGAAAAACCATGTGAAGTGATTTCATTGTACTTTCCGTGGACAGAAGATGCATAAGAGAAGTAAAGAAAATATTACATTTCAGAGAGAGTCACTGTTACTACAAATACTGCAGAATAAATGCCTGCCCAGGCTTAGGGACTGAATGATTACTGATGGGAAGAGAGAAGAGCAGAGAGCCCAGATTGGCATTTCAAATATATTCAAGAGATGTGTGAAAAGCAGGGCACAGTAAGAACAAGCTGTGATGGAAACTGCCATGGAAGACAGCCATGAATTAAAAGCACTTGATTTATTTTCACAGAGAGTAAGCAGGAAAAGTTGCACCACGCATGGTTAGGTTTTGGAAAACCATAGACACTTTGACCAGTTAGGTTGAAAACATTCTGAATCTAGGAGAGAGGNCGAAAATATTCTGAATCTAGGAGAGAGGGATCAGACTATGAAGCCCCTTTGCTGAGACAGGCTGATGAGCTACAAAACTGAAAATATTCTGGTCAAGCTTGTCTTCGGATTATGATCAGAGGAATCGTTTAGCAGCACTGTAGCGCTGACGGCCTAGTTGGAGTCTAGTTCTTGAAATGTCTATACTGGGCATTAAATAATTTTTTCCAGGTCCAATTACCAGGTCACACAAAAAAAAGCACAGCTGATGAGTAGAAAACACAGGATACAGGCAATCTCTTTGGTCCACTAGTCATGGAAAAGGAAGAAACCATCCTACCCATTTAACTTTTCTCATTGAAAATGATTAAGGCATGTTGAAGCATAGACATGATGGTTGTTCTTACAATGACTTTGTGAAAAGAGAAAATCTGAAAGGATTTGTTGAAGGGAAATAATAGGATGGATGACATTCCATCACACATATACACACATCTTCTTTATGCATTCATTTGCTGGTGGGCACTGAGGTTGTTTCCATATCTTGGCTATTGTGGATAATGCTGCAATGAACATGGGATTGCATATTCTCTTCTATATTCTGTGTTCCCGTCCTTTGAATATATATGAGAGGTGGAATTGCTGGATTATATGTAGATTGTCTTTAAGTTTTTGATGCACTTCCATATTGTTTTCCTTAGTGGCTGACAAATATACATTCCCAACAACCATGTACAATGGTTCCTCTTCTCTACTTCCTCTGAAACATTTGTTATCTCTTGTCTTAATGATGGCAGCAATTCTAAGGGGAGTGAGGTGACATCTCAATCATTTCAATTCGCATTTTTCTAATGAATATTTTATTCAGCTGTGCGGAAGGCTATACCCTGCCGTACGTGGAAAAAATGGTGGACTGTAAGTGCATCACGATCTGTAAGATTTGTCAGACAAGAAAGACCAATATTATATGGTATTATTTATGTGGAATCCTGACAAACCTGAACACACACACACACACACACACACACACACACACACGTGAGTTTCAGGGGCCGAGGGATAGAAAAATAGATGAGATATTTTATTGGTACATAAATACATTCTGAAGATCTAATGCACAAGATAGTGATCACAAACAAAAATAATGTATTAAAAACATCAAACATATTAAGGGACTAGATCTTCATTTTTCCCACCACAAAAAGAAAACATAATAAAGCGATGTGATAGAGTGTTGGCTACACTACAATGGCACTCAGAGTGCTCAGTTCTAAAGTATCAAATCAACATATGCAGCTTAAGCTTGGAAAAATTCATGTTTCCTATATGTCAACCATAAATAAAGGAAGGACAAATGGAATATGCTTTAACTAAAGTATGCTTAGCTAAAGTAAAGTAATTGCTTCTTGTTTTTCATTCATGTAGTCTTGATGGGGAGTAGAAGATGAAACAGCGACACCTCTACTCAATTCTACCAACCAAATCATCATGCTCATACCCAATGGTTCCATCTTCATGCCCTCTGTCCTAACACTCACTGGGATTCCTGGGCTGGAGTCAGTGCAACATTGGATTGGGATTCCATTCTGTGTCATGTATTTCATCGCTGTGATTGGGAATTCCCTAATTTTAGGTATAATCAAATATGAGCACAGCCTCCATAAGCCCATGTACACATTTTTGGCCATGCTGGGGGCCACAGACATTGCACTTAGCACCTGCATTCTTCCCAAAATGTTAGGCATCTTCTGGTTTCATTTGCCAGAGATTTCCTTTGTAGCCTGCCTTCTACAAATGTGGTTAATTCACTCCTTGCAGGCAACTGAATCAGGCATCCTACTGGCAATGGCCCTAGATCGCTATGTGGCCATCTGTCACCCCTTGAGACACACCACCTTCTTCTCCCAACAACTCTTGACTCACATTGCAGTTGGGGTGACACTCAGGGGTGCTATTCTTGGAGCCCCATGCCTGGTTCTCATCAAATGTCGTCTTAAACTCTATCGAACTACAGTCATCTCCCATACTTATTGTGAGCACATGGCCATCGTGAAGCTGGCCACTGAAGATGTACGGATCAACAAGATGTATGGTCTCTTTGTTGCCTTCAGTATCTTAGGGTTTGACATAATCTTCATCACCTTGTCTTACGTTCAAATCTTTATCACTGTGTTTCACTTGCCCCAGAAGGAGGCACGGTTCAAGGCCTTTAATACCTGCATCGCCCACATCTGTGTCTTCCTGCAGTTCTACCTCCTTGCCTTCTTCTCCTTCTTCACACATAGGTTTGGTGCTCACATACCACCATACGTTCATATCCTCTTATCAAACCTGTACCTGTTAGTCCCTCCTTTCCTCAACCCTATAGTCTATGGCGTGAAGACCAAACAAATTCGTGACCATGTCCTGAAAATATTTTTCTCTAAAAATCCATCTTGATCATTATTGGCTCCTTCTACAGATATTTTAGGTTGATTTAATGTAGGAACATCAATATGGTGAAAAGGCAATATCTTCCAGAAATACCTATGCTCAAAAATATTTAATTTTAGATGCTCAAAATTGGATGAAGCATTCAACAACTATGATATACTAAAGAACAGTGGTTAACTATTCACATGAGAAAGAAATTCTCTTATGGCCTGATTTGAATTTTTTCCGTTATTCCTGTGTTTTTGATCTATTTGTTTAAATGTAGGTGTTCCTCTCTGGCAACACTTAGACCTGTATAGAAACCAAATTACAGAAAATAGGACAATTCCAGGTTCTTCCAAGGACCATGTCATACATCAATATTCCTAAACTAGCAACCCAGCCCATAGCTATAGTTCTGGCTATATCTCATTTTCTAATATTCACTGTTGTATATATATTTTGACATGTTTGGAATCCCTTATCTGTGTTTGTCTATACTCTCTGAAATACTGGTAAATATAAAAATTATATAAAACCAATGATAGTGATTTGAATAACACCAAACATATAAGGACATAAACTGTAAACAGTGATGAATTTGCATAGGAAAATTATCCTAAAATTTTTATAGAAAAGTTAAGCATATTCACTAATATGCTTTCTTTGTTTTTTAAAGTTTTTTGAAGTATAAGTCACATATAATAAACTTACACATACATAAAATATAAAATTTGATAAATTTTGGTATCTCTACACCTATGAATCCATCTGCAAATTAAGATAAGGAATGGAAGCATCGGTCCCAAAAGTTTCCTCATGCTCCTTTGCATGCCTGGTGGGCCCCCAACAACCATTGATCTACTTTCTGTCACTTGGAGTGTTTGTATTATCTAGAAATTTATAAATTTGACTCACGCAGTGTAAAACCTTGTTTGGTCTCTTCTTTCACTCATTAGCATGCTTTTTTCAGGAATGAAAACATGATCAGTACTTATACAGAAACAGTCCTTTTATATGCACATGTATAAATAATTTTATCTAATTTGACTTTCATGCAAATGAGAAGGTTGAAGTTCCAGAAATGAACACATAGAAAAACAATTCCCCTAGCTAGTAATTCCACTGCCAAAGTCTATTCAAGTATCCTGAGTGCAAAAAATATATCTTATTTATATTTGATTCAACAATACATAGGTAAGTCATTGCCTAACACTTAGAACCTCAGTAAAAATGACATTGAATAATGAGCACTTTATACATTTTCTTGTTGTTGATCAGTGGTATTCAAAAGGAACCAATCTGAAGGCTTAAGGAAATATGTAACATCAGTATACAAAATACCTGCTTAGAAGGGAGTTTATTCCCATATTAATAAGATAAACAGAGATGATGACTTGAACGAATCATTATGTAATTCTGAAATAAAGAATGAGCCAAACACAAAACTGGCATGGGAGAGCCTGACTCCTAAAACAATGACCTCAGCTCTTCACTCTTTGCTGTTCCTCTGCCCACATCTCTTCAACCTCTGTCAGGTGCTTCAACAGCAGATATCCAGTTAAATTTTCTTCATTCAATCTTCAAGACTGTGAACCACTAAGGTGCTTATTTAAAAAAAAAAAATGAGCAGACAGAGAGAAACATCTGGATCACCAATTTTGGACTTATACATAGAGAAAGAAATAACCCAAGAAAGCAGACCACTACAGAAAATGGAGGGGATGATAGCATTCAAAAAGCAGAGGTGAGGGTATTTTGGGGGGAATAAAAAAGTCTTGTTGAATAAAACAAATAAATCTGACTCACAACGTTTTGGTGCTTAATAAAATTTATGTGAACACGATGTATATAAAGTAAGAAACGGCAAGTATGATGATAGAAGGAAGAAAACACATTTGTGGGGTTCTGGTTCCAAGATGGTGGAGGTGTTTGGCAGCACCAACAGAAACAGAGTTAAAGTGGCCAAGAGAGCTCAGTGGAGAGCAGATTGTGATCTCTCTGTTCTGAGACAGAGGCTAGGATATGGCCACTGCTACTCTCTCTGAAGAGTCACAGAAAATTGCCAGGGAAAGCTGCCAGAGAACAAAGGCCGGGATATACCAGCTCACATTGTGCCCATCCCCATCCCCCCTCACAGAGGACAGGGTGACTCTACCCAAAGAGGGTTGCTTGAGTATCAGCATGGCAGGCCCTTCCCCCAGAAGGCAGGCTAAAAAATCAAGAAGCCCACATCCCTAAGGTCCCTATAAAACAGGTGCACACTGCCTGGGTCCTGGTCAATAATTTGGGCTCTGGCATCCCCTCAACCTCTCCTCATCAGAATGACGAGGAGGAGAAATCCCCCCCAGCAAAGAAAAGATAATGAGTCTGTGACCTCTGTCACAGACCTGATGGATATGGATATAACCAAATTATCAGAAATGGAGTTCAGAAAAACAATGGTCAAGATGATGTGTAGGATTGAAAAAAATATTAACGAGAATATAGAATCTCTAAGGGCAGAAATGAGAGTGAATCTGGCAGAAATTAAAAATTCTATGAATCAAATGCAGTCTAAACTAGATGCTCTGACAGCCAGGGTAAATGGGGCACAAGAATGAATTAGTGAAATGGAGGATGGGATGATAGAAGAGAAAGGTTAAGCAGAAACTTGGCTCAAAAAAAAATCCAATCTCAAGAATGTAGATTATGGGAGATTACTGACTCAATGAAACCTTCCAATGTCAGAATCATTGGCATCCCCAAGGGGGTGGAGAAAGAGAGAGGTCTAGAAGAGATATTTGAACAAATTGTAGCTGAGAACTTCCCTAATCTGGCAAAGGAAACAAGCATTTGTGTCCAAGAGGCAGAGAGGACCCCTCCAAAGGTCAATGAGAACAGACCTACACCAGGTCACGTCAGAGTGCAATTTGCAAATATTAGATCCAAGGATACAGTATTGAAAGTGGCCCAGGGGAAGAAAATTCTTATGTACAGAGGGAAAAATATCAGAATAATGTCAGACCTGTCTACAGAGACCTGGCAGGCTAGGAAGGGTTGGCAGGGAATTTTCAAAGCTCTATCTGAGAAGAATATGAAGGCAAGGATCCTTTATCCAGCAAGGCTTTCATTCAGAATTGATGGAGAGATAAGGACCTTCCAGGATCAGCAGAAAATGAAGGAATTAGTAACCACCAAATCAGCCGTAAGGAGATATTAAGGGGAGTTCTATAGAAGTAAAAAGGCCCCAAGAGTGGATGCAGAACAGACATTTACAATCTATAGAAACAAAGACTTCACAGGCAACATGACATCATTAAAATCATATCTCTCAATAATCACTCTCAATGTGAATGGCCTAATGCTCCCATAAAATTCCACAGGGTTGCAGATTGGATAAAAAGACATGACCCATCCATTTGCTGTCTACAAGAGACTCATTTTGAACCTAAAGATACATCCAGACTGAAAGTGAAGGGATGGAAAATCATTTTTCATGCCAATGGAGTTTAAAAGAAAACTGGGGTAGCAATTCCCATATCAGACAGATTAGATTTTAAACTAAAGACTGTAGTTAGAGATACAGAAGAGCACTATATTATGGGATGTATCCAACAAGTGGATATGACAATTATAAATATCTATGCCCCCAACAGGGGAGCAGCTAGGTACACAAGCCAACTCTTAACCAAAATAAAGAGACATATAGATAATAATATGTTAATAGTAGGGGACCTCAACACTCCACTATTAGCAATAGACAGATCACCTAAGCAGACAATCAACAAAGATACTAGGGCTTTGAATGACATACTAGACCAGATGGACTTCATAGATATACATAGAACTTTACACCCCAGAACAACAGAATACTCAGCTTTTCAAATGCACATGGAACTTTCTCCAGAATAGACCATATACTGGGTCACAAAACAGGCCTCAACTGATACCAAAAGACTGAAATTATTCCCTGCATATTCTCAGACCACAATGCTTTGAAACTGGAACTCAATCACAAGGAAAAATTTGGAAGAAACTCAAACACTTGGAAATTAAGAACCATCTGCTCAAGAATGATTGGGTAAACCAGGAAATTAAAAATCAGTTTAGACAATTTTTGGACACCAATGAGAATGAAAACACATTGGTCCAAAACCTATGGGACACTGCAAAGACAGTCCTAAGGGGAAAATACATAGCCATCCAAGCCTCACTCAAAAGAATAGAACAATCTGAAATACAGGTTTTTTTTAAAGATTTTATTTATTTATTCGACAGAGATAGAGACAGCCAGCGAGAGAGGGAACACACAGGGGGAGTGGGAGAGGAAGAAGCAGGCTCATAGCAGAGGAGCCTGATGTGGGGCTCGATCCCATAATGCCGGGTTCACGCCCTGAGCTGAAGGCAGACGCTTAACCACTGTGCCACCTAGGCACCCCTGAAATACAGTTTTTATATTCTCACCTCAAGAGGCTGGTGCTGGAACAGAAGAATAGACCTAACCCACGCATGAGAAGGCAGGTGATCTAGTTTAGAGCAGAGATCAATGAAATACAAACCAGGTGCACAGTAGAGCAGATAAACAGAACTAGAAGCTGGTTCTTTGAACGAATAAATAAGATCAATAAGCCACTGGCCAGGCTTATTCAAAATAGAGAAAGGACCCAAATTAATAAAATTATGAATGAAAGGAGAAAGATCTCAACCAACACTAATGAAATAGGAAAGATCATTAGAAACTTTTTTTTAAAGATTTTATTTACTTATTTGACAGAGATAGAGACAGCCAGCAAGAGAGGGAACACAAGCAGGGGGAGTGGGAGAGGAAGAAGCAGGCTCACAGCAGAGGAGCCCGATGTGGGGCTCGATCCCATAACGCCGGGATCACGCCCTGAGCCGAAGGCAGATGCTTAACCGCTGTGCCACCCAGGCGCCCCTAGAAACTTTTATCAACAGCTTTATGCCAATAAGTTAAACAACCTGGAAGAAGTGGATGCCTTCCTGGAAACCTATAAACTACCAAGTCAGAAACAGGAAGAAATTGATTATTTAAACAGACCGATTAATTATAAAGAGATTGAAGGAGGGATAAAAAACCTCCCGAAAAATAAAAGTCCAGGGCCTGACATATTTCCCGGGGAATTCTACCAAACATTCAAAGAAGAAATGATACCTATTCTCCTGAAGCTGTTTCAAAAAGTAGAAACAGAAGGAAAACTACAAAACCCATTCTATGAGGCCAGTATTACCTTGATCCTCAAACCAGGCAAAGACCCCATCAAAAAGGAGAATTACAGACCTATTTCCCTGATGAACATGGATGCCAAAGTTCTCAACAAATTCCTAGCTAATAGGATCCAACAGTACATTAAAAGGATTATCCATCATGACCAAGTGGGAGTCATCCCTGGGATGCAAGGGTGGTTCAACATTCACAAATCGATCAGTGTGATAGATCATATCAACAAGAAAAGAGTTAAGAACCATATGATCCTCTCGATGAATAAAAAGCATTTGACAAAATACAGCATCCTTTCCTGATTAAAACCGTTCAGAGTGTAGGGACAGAGGGCACATTCCTAATTTCATAAAAACCATCTATGAAAAGCCTACTGCAAGCATTATTCTCAATGGGGAAAAGCTGGAAGCCTTTCCCTTAAGATCAGGAACACAACAAGGATGCCCACTCTCGCCATTATTATTCAACATAGTACTAGAAGTCCTTGCAACAGCAATCAGACAACAAAAAAGGGATAAAAGGTATCCAAATAGGCAAAGAGGAAGTCAAACTGTCTCTCTTCACAGATGATATGATACTCTATGTACAAAACCCTAAAGACTCCACCTCCAAACAACTAGAAGTTATAGAGCAATTCAGTAATGTGGCAGGATACAAAATCAATGCTCAGAAACCAGTTGCATTTCTATACATGAACAATGAGACTGAAGAAAGAGAAATTAGGGAATCCATTCCATTTACAATAGCACAAAAATTATACATTATCTCAGAATTAACTTAACCAGTGATGTAAATTATCTATATTCTAGAAACTACAAATCACTCATGAAAGACATTGAAGAAGACACAAAAATATGGAAAAATATTCCGTGTTTATGGATCAGAAGAATAAAAATAGTTAAAATTTCTATGCTACCCAGAGCAATCTATACTTTCAATGCCATCCAAATCAAAATACCAATGACATTTTTCAAAGAACTGGAACAAACAGCCCTTAAATTTGTGTGGAATCAGAAAAGGCCCTGAGGAAAAACAAAGCTGGGGGCATCACAATGCCGGATTTCAAGCTGTACTACAAAGCTGTGATCACAAAGAACAAAGCTGTGATCACAAAGACAGCATGGTACTGGCACAAAAACAGGCACATAGACCAGTGGAACAGAATAGAGAACCCAGAAATGGACCCTCGGCTCTTTGGGCAACTAATCTTTGACAAAGCAAGAAAAAACATCAAGTGGTAGAAAGACAGTCTCTTCAATAAATGGTGCTGGAGAATTGGACAGCAACATGCAAAAGAATGAAACTTGACCACTCTCTCACAACATACACAAAGATGAACTCCAAATGGATAAAAGACCTGTATGTGAGACAGGATTCCATCAAAATCCTAGAGGAGAGCATAGGCTGCAACCTCTTTGCCATCAGCCACAGCAACTTTTTTCATAACACATCTCCAAAGGCAAGAGAAACAAAAGATAAAATGAACTTGTAAGACTTCATCAAGATCAAAAGCTTCTGCACAGCCAAGGAAACAGTCAAAAAAACTAAGAGGCAGACCACGGAATGGGAGAATATATTTGCAAATGACACTACAGATAAAAGACTTGGTGTCCGAGATCTACAAATAACTTCTCAAACTCAATACAAAAGAACCAAATAATCAAATCAAAAATGGGCAGAAGATATGAACAGACACTTTTCCAATGAAGACATACAAATGGCTAACAGACACATGATAAAATGTTCAAAATCATTAGCCATCAGGGAAATTCAAATCAAAACCACCTTGAGATACCACCTTACACCAGTTAGAATGGCAAAAATTGACAAGACAGGAAACAACAAAAGGTGGAGAGGATGTGGAGAAATGGGATTCCTCTTACACTGCTATTGGGAATGCAAGTTGGTACAGCCACTTTGGAAAACAGTGTGGTGGTCCCTTAAAAAGTAAAAATTGAGCTACCCTTTGATCCAGCAAAAGCAGTCCTGGGTATTTACCCAGAAAGATACAGACATATGCACACAATGTTCATAGCAGCATTGTCCACACTAGCTAATTGTGGAAGGAGTCGAGGTGCCCTTCAACAGATGACTGGATTAAGAAGATGTGGTCCATATATACAATGGAATATTACTCAGCCAACAGAAAGAACAATTACACAACATTTGCAGCAACATGGACGGGACTGGAGGAGATTATGCTAAGTGAAATAAGTCAAGCAGAGAAAGATAATTATCATATGGTTTCACTCATTCATGGAACATAAGAAATAGCAGGAAGATCGGTAGGAGAAGGAAGGGAAGAATGAAGGGAAGGTAAACAGAGGGGGAATGAACCATGAGACTGTGGACCCTGGGAAACAAACTGAGGGCTTCAGCCGGGAGGGGGGTGGGGGATTGGTATAGGCCAGTGATGGATATTAAGGAGGGCACATATTGCATGGTGCACTGCATGTTATACGCAAACAATGAATCATGGAACATTGCATCAAAAACTGGGGATGTACTGTATGGTGACTAATATAACAAAATAAAAATTATAAACATTTTTTAATAAAAAAAGCACCCCCAAAAAACACATTTGTGGATATTAGGCAAGAAAAAAAAAACTGTTTAAAAATATAATAGGGGCGCCTGGGTGGCACAGCGGTTAAGCGTCTGCCTTCGGTTCAGGGTGTGATCTGGCATTATGGGATCGAGCCCCACATCAGGCTTCTCTGCTATGAGTCTGCTTCTTCCTCTCCCACTCCCCCTGCTTGTGTTCCCTCTCTCACTGGCTGTCTCTATCTCTGTCAGATAAATAAATAAAATTAAAGAAAAATAAAAATATAATGAACATTTAATTTATTCAATTTAATGGTGTATTAAGGGCTTAATTATGGCAACCATACTGCATCCTGAATAATTGATCAGGACTTTATCCCTCCAAGGGAAGAAAATTGCATATATATGAAATTTTAGAAGTTATAGGCAAAAAAAAAAGATGGAGAAAACTCTGTGATATTTCTGAATAAGAAATCAAAACTAATAGAATATGATGATAATATTTAGATTTAGACCTGTGTACAATGTTTAATAAAGGTATTGACAGTGGGCATCCTGACATATCTCTCAATCTAATGGAGAAATTTGGTTTCACCATTTTAAATATGATATTAGCTAGGATTTTCATGGATACATTTCATCAGTTTAAAACGTTTCTCTGTTGCTCCTACTTTTCTGATGGTTTTTATATTACATGGATGTTGAATATTCTCATATGTTTTCCCTGTAGTTATTGAAATGATTACATGACTTCTTTCCTTTATTTTGATTACATGAGTAGATACATTGATTTTCTTTTCTGATATTTACCAAATATTTAATTTACACATATAATTATAACAACAAACACATAATACATATACTGAGACTTAGAGGAAGGCGGCTGACTCTTGACCAGCTCAGAATTCAGTAGGTGAGGAAAGGAGAGAAAGGCTGAGGGAAGATCAGCTCAAATCCCTAGGGCATCAAGTGGTGTGTGTCTGGCAGGGAAGAGTGACAGCGAGCTCCAAAGGTCATTTCAGAAGTCAGTTAAAAGCATATGTTGTAGGATACCTGGGTGACTTAGTTGGTAAAGTTCAGTTTGGTACAGATCATTATCCCAGGGTCCTGGGATCCAGCCCCACATAGGGCTCCCTGCTCAATGGGGAGTCGGCTTCTCCCCTGCCTGCTATTCCTCCTGCTTTTGCTTTGCTGTCTCTCTCTGTGTCAAATAAATAAACAAAATCTTAAAATGGTTTAATCTTATATTACTGATGATGGAAATGAGGCACCAAAGAGTTAAAATAAATATCCAGAAGCACAAATAGCCCAAGTTTGGGTCCTGGCTAACAAGGGCCAGAGCTGTTTCCTTCCAAAAATTGACTCCTTATCATCGCATGCTGCTCAAANCAGGCTGCTCAAGTGACCTCACAGCGATATGGAATGTCTATGTTGCCTCTGGCATTTAGTTTCTCATGGGTGGCCAGTGGCATGCCTGCACCAGCTAGCACATGGTTCAAACTCCAAGGAAGGGCAATTAGCAACTGGTATCTGATCAGAGCTCGAGAGTCCTATGCTTTAGTTGTTATATCGAAATCTACTTTTCCTATCCCTAGAGATGGTTCTTCAGAGCATAATATCATCCCTCCTGTTCTTCCTGATGAAACCCCAGCCAGTCGACTGAGAGAACGTCCATATGAAGGACAAGAGCCTGGGCCATAAGATTTCAATCCACACATGGAACTGTCTGGTATTTTGGTTGCCTTTTAGTCTGCTTTCCAGGTCAAATTTCTTCCATGCTACAGATCTGGGAACATATTAACTTTCTAAGGTAAAGAAGACCTGCCCACAAAGTCCTGCTGTAGGCACAATCGCTGAAGAGCTGCTTCTCTCCCACCTTTGAGGTCCCCTTAACTGAGTGTTGTGGATGATTAGATGCAGAGTCCAGGGTATTAGGCAAACACAGGGACAGCTAATGGGTGGAGATATGANCAGGGACAGCAAATGGGTGGAGATATGTGTCACAGTGACCTATGCCCTGTCTATGATGCAAGGAATGAGGAACTTAATCCAAAGGCTTGCTCTGAGAGCAGGAAGAGATTGCCTTAAGTTAAAGATGGACAAACAAATGGCATAGTCCAGGAATCAGACAGATCGACAAGAAAGCTTACCATACAATAAGCTCCCTGCCACTTCCAAACTTTCTCCCCACAACTTGCAAACACCCCCCTCCCTGAGATCACTGACCTGCATCTGGGAATCCTCTGAATTCCCTGGGGTGGCCAAGAGTACATCCGTGGGATAAAGAAGAAGAAGCTACCATTTGTTTTATTTCCAACTTCCTTTCCTTAACAAGCAAAAGATAAAGTTGGCCTCTTTGCTCAGGCAAGACATGGAGTCCCATTCTGTGCATCCCCATTTTGTGTTCCATTTCTCCATCACAGAAGTGAGAACAAGGAATCCCAATCTGCGGTGGAGTGAAACACACTGCACTGTTTGACTAAGCAAAGATACATCAACACCACCAGCTCCTGGCTGCACTAGACATGTATCAGCTCTCCCGGGAACTGATTGAGAAGCTCGTCCTGAGTAATGGTGGCTGCTCCTCTGACTCTAATCGCCCATCTTTGCCACAGGGAATAAAAATATCTCAAGATTTGCAAGAAGCTTATGAAGTTGGGTCATCAGGGGAAATTATGTTAGAAAACACAAACATTCCACCACTGGGACCTGCAAACAGTAACTTTCTCTTGCTCCAGGCACTTTCCACTGCTGCTTCTGGATACTAAGTAAGTGAATAGCAGGTTCCCTGGACATGAAATTCTATGTCCTGAAGGATAAACACAAGTACAGTTGATGGATGTAGATTCCAGAAGCAAACTTACAAATCATAGAAGTCAAGAGTACAAATAAATTCCTGATAGAGTCTGACTTTGATGTTTTAGGAACTGCAATTCAGCAGCAGTCATGATAGCCTGGAGAATCTGCTTTAGAACATTGGGAGGTTAAGGAAGTTAGCAGCATGCTACCAGAGAAGGTGGGTAGAACTGCAGACGTTCTCCTTGAAGGAGAGCAGATCATGAGTAACTTGAATCTTGTGCTATTATATCTGATGGTTTGTAATTCAAAAAGGGGGACATTGTTTGCAGGGAATGTGTTTCTTCAACATGAGGAGGTCTTTCTGAGAGTGAGAGTTGCATGTAGACAGGCAGGTGTGGAAAGGCACTAGCATACATATAGTCAGCTGCCAGGTTTCTGTACGAAAGGGTCCTGCTTTGGGTGGGTGATATGGCAGAATGATCTCCACATCATTCTGAATTTAAAAGCTCTGAGTAGAAATTGGGGTTGTTAGGGTCCAGGGAAATCTCAGATTAATTTTTTGAGATGATGACTTGGTTTGTGGGCAAATGATTCAAAATGCTTAACGAAACAGCACTTTAAAGATATATGGATCAGCTTCATTTAGATTCTGACAGCTATCACTTAGACAACCAATCCACTCTCACTTAAAAAAAAAAAATATTACCCACGCATAATCTTGTCAGCCCCATAGCTGAACTGTAGTGAGCTGCTGATGTCTAGTTGCTGGGGAGTGTGAAGTGTCCCCAGCTAAAGGCTGCATATTGGAATGAGAATTCTGTTTTGGAGGCTTCTCTTCCTGCCTCTGCTGACTCCCCAGGCACTTCCACCTGAATGTACCCATGTGTTTGGAACCATTCTCCATGGAATCACTTGGATAATTCACAAAGAACCCGAATCCCTCACATTTTTCTCGTGTCAGCTTTTGTGGAAGATAAAAATTAGAACTTTCTAGTTTCCTTCAGCAGTATGTAGCCCCAATGTCTGTTCAGGGATCATCTCTTCCAACCCTGGGCTCCCAAACTCGTTCACTTAAACTTACCCCACATCACTTCAGCGTCTTCCCAATGGCTCTCGTGGTGAGACACCCAAGGTTTCTCTTTTACACCAGGTCCTCTTTAACCCTTTTACTTTTGTTTAATGTTGTCAAACTGTCCTTCCTCTCCAATACCTGGAAAAAGTGTGTGAGAAGCTGTGGGTGCTTATCTAACAGATGTATTCTATTTAACACTTGCATCATGAATCAGAATTGAGATACAAAAGAATGCCCTGCTATTGTCTATCTGCATGGAGTCTCAGTGCCACAGCAATGCCATATTTGCACATCCCCTGGTGAGCAGGAAGTTCAAGGTGAGTAGAGGTTATTTGAACCCCATTAATGGAGTCACAACCCTACAAAGGGATCTTCAGTTGATCCTTTATCAAAGAAGTGTTGGTATGTTCTTTAGAAATAACCTGTTTTGCTAGACTATAGTGAAAGGAGGAATAAAGAGAGCGAAAACAAGGCAAAAGTCAAGATCATGGATTTTCATGTTTCTCTGTTTGGTGTTTCTCTGTCTAAGGGATCATTCCAATTATTTTTCTTTCTGATTTCCATGACCAGGTTAGAAGGAAGAGAAGATGGACTGGGGAAGGAAGGAGAACACCACTCAACAGCCTGATCATGGTGGCCCCATCATAGGCACGGGGTCCAAATACTCAGTTGTCATGTGGTGCATATGTCTTAGTGTTGGTGGATGATTTGGCCGAAGTGTATACTATGACCTTTCCTTTGACATTTTCAGACTCATTTAAAAAATGAAAAATAAGCTGATGAATCTGGTTCTCCTATTTTGTCATTCAGTAATCGTATGACTGGATGAGAATAGGATATATTAGAATACATGAAATCACTGTTTGGCAAACTTTGCTAAAAAGGTCCCTGAACTGCCATGCCCATTACAAATGGCACCGTGTTCATGCCCTCTGTGTTAACCTTCATTGGGATCCCNATCCATGGTCTGGAAACTATACAGTGTTGGATTGGAATTCCATTCTGCGCTATGTACATCATTGCTTTGGTGGGAAATTCTCTGCTTTTGACCATCATCAAATCTGAACCCAGTCTCCATGAGCCTATGTATATCTTTCTGGCCATGCTGGGAGCCACAGACATTGCACTTAGCACTATCATTGTCCCCAATATGCTTGGAATTTTTTGGTTCCACTTGCCAGATATCTATTTTGATGTTTGCCTCTTTCAGATGTGGCTCATTCACACATTTCAGGGTATTGAATCAGGGGTCCTTCTGGCTATGGCTCTGGACCGCTATGTAGCAATCTGTTATCCTCTGAGGCATGCTACCATATTCACTCGACAACTAGTCACTCACATTGGAATTGGGGTGACACTGCGGGCTGCCGTTCTGGTCATCCCATGTCTATTGCTCATTAAGTGTCGTCTGAAATTCTACCGAACCAAGTTAATATCCCACACTTACTGTGAACACATGGCCCTCGTGAAGCTTGCCACTGAAGATGTTTACATCAACAAATTCTATGGTCTCCTTGGAGCTTTTATTGTCGGTGGCCTGGACTTCATTCTGATCACCCTCTCCTATATACAAATATTTATCACTGTCTTCCACCTGACCCAAAAAGAGGCACGCCTGAAGGCATTTAATACGTGTATTCCCCACATATGTGTCTTCTTCCAGTTCTATCTCCTTGCTTTTTTTTCCTTTTTCACCCACAGATCTAGATCTTCTATTCCATCATATATACATATCACCTTATCCAACCTTTACCTACTGGTTCCACCTTTCTTCAATCCCCTTGTTTATGGGGTGAAGATCAAACACATCCAAGATAAGGTAGTAAAAATGTTCTGTTCCAAAAGCCAGGCTTGATGTTTGATGGAAATCATTCCCCTTAAATATCCATGGCTTATCTCCTGGTCCTATGTGATGTAAAAGTCCAATGAATAGTTTGGAGTATCATCACACTTTATGAATAAATTAATAAACATATAAATTATTGTGTTAACTAATCACACAGGATATTGACTTTAAGTGAGAAGGTAGTTAGTAGAAAATGAGGGAATTAGAAGAGTAGATAAGATACTGAAATACTAAATGCTCGGCTATAAGAAAAGTCAGAACACGTGACTTTCCTTCTCACTTGATGCTGTTTTGGGGGGAATAGAGCAATTAGACATCCCTTTGCAGAATGTAGTGAGACATAATACTTACACTGATTCTTTTCTACTTAGAGCACAAAGATCAATCACCTTAATATATTATACAAGTCCCGCTACGTTCTTCCCCAATTATTCTGAAATCTTCTTTAGTGTTTTCTTTGTCCCTTAGAAATTCATCCCTTGAATATCTCTTTGTAAATGTAATCTGAACTTTGTCTGAAGTAAATATCTATAAATCTCTCCTGTTCTCAAAGCCTATCTCTATTAAGTAATTCATGTTTAATCAAATTGCTGCTTCTCGACCTAAAATATGTTTGCTCCACAAATCTGGAACTAAGGCATATAATAGCATGCTAATTTTTTTTTTTTATTGTTTTAAGTGGTCATTTAAATTCTTCATTTGTATAAAGAGTAATTTGAGAAAAGCCTGGCATTTGATTTTTTTTTTTTTAGGAATGTGAAAGTAAGTTTTAGACTTATTATAGACAACATTTTTCTAGACCTTTGTTTAATCATTTTCCTAAATCAACCAATGGTATTATTTTGGTCTAAGAAACTGGACAGAAGTCCTGGATGCTAGGATTCTCACTATGTTGGTTTTCCAAAGTATGTTTTCTTTTTTAATATAAGCAAAGTACATTTTGTTAAGCATTGAGATGATCACATACTAATGATAATATTTCATAGAGAAGCTGTATTCTGCAAGCCCATCATAAGTGACGGAAAGTAGTCAAATATTTGTCAAGAATATTTTCTTTAAAAAGCAGATTTAAGTTTGGTATGGAAAAAAAAAAACATTGTATAAGTTGGTTACATACATGAGTTCTGGAATCAAAATGAGCTTGGTTCAAAACATTATTTTGCCATTTACAAACTCCATGCATTGGAATACAACTTATTGTCATAAATTCAGCTACCTAAACTATCAACAAGGAAGAGTAACAGACGTTTCATTGGGAACTATAGACAGAGTGGTCATGGTGTAACAAAATGAAAACTCTTATGTAAGGCCCTTCACATGGGGTGTGGTACCTGGTAAGGACTCAGTAGGGATTATCATAGTCAGCATGGTATCATCATCATTATTGCTTTCATTGTGAAAATCCACATCACTCCTCTTGTGCTTATGCTGAAATGCTGCACCATTACTTTCCAGTTTAGTCATATCACCTGAGAGTTACTTTTATTTTCTTTTTTATTTTTAAAAGTTTTTATTTACTTATTTGACAGAGAGAGTACAAGTAGGGGGAGCAGCAGGCAGGGAGAGGGAGAAGCAGGCTCCCCACAGAGAAGGGGGAGACTGATGTGGCACTCGATCTCAGGACCTGAGCTGAAGGCAGTCACTTAACCAACTGAACCACCCAGGCATCTCAAAGTTAAATTTAAAAATATAAATTAAAGCTTTATGACCCAGTCTTTTGTGCTTTTCATTCCCCTGTACTTGTTGACTGAAGTGTTATTTATATCTCTATCTCTACCCATATTTACATAGCTGTGTGTACATAGTCAAGTTTGATATTTTAGGTGATTTTATATTTCTATCTTAGATTTCATTGCTTATATTTTCAGCGTTTGATAGAAGTGTGTGAAAAATGTTCCATTATGAATGCGGATTAATCTATTTTTTCTGTTTGAGCTGCAGATTTCTTTGATTTGTATATTTTTAAGCTATGGGTAGTTAGACACTTCCTTTTATCGAGTGCATGAAAATCTACAGTTAAGGGATCTTCCTTGTTGATTGATCTTTTTATCAGTGTGAAACCCTTCTTCTCTAGTAAGGATCTTGCCTGAAAGTCTCAGGTTTGTTATTTTCTACTAAGCTTTATTTGAGCTCAGTAATATTGTCTTCTGCTCTGTATTCTGCTTTCCTGAATTATTTACTTTAGCATTTCTGCTTTAGAATATTTATTTATTTATTTATTTATTTATTTATTTATTTATTTACTTTAAATTCAATTAGCCAACATATAGTATATCATTCATTTTTGGTGTACCATTCAATGATTCTTTAGTTGCGTATAACACCCAGTGCTCATCACATCATGTGCCCTCCTTTATTCCCATAACCCAGTTACCACCTCCCCCACATACCTCCCTTTCCACATCCCTCAGTTTGTTTCCCAGAGTCAGGAGTCTCTCATGGTTTTTCTCTCTCTCTGATTTCTTCCCATTCAGGTTTCCCTACCTTCCCCTATGATCCTACATGTTATTTATTATATTCAACATATGAGTGAAACCATATAATAATTGTCTTTCTCTGATGGACTTATTTCACTTAGCATAATGCCCTCCAGTTCCATCCACGTGGATATAAATGGTAGATATTCATCCTTTCTCATGACTGAGTGATATTCCATTGCATATATGAACCACATCTTCTTAACCAGTCACCTATTGAAGGACATCTCAGTTCCTTCCACAGTTTGGCTATTGTGGAAATTGCTGCTATTAACCCTGGGGTGCAGGTGCCCCTTCTTTCACTACATCTGTATCTTTGGGGTAAATACCTAGGAGTGCAATTGCTGGGTTGTAGGGCACTCTATTTTTAACTTCCTCAGGAACCTCCATACTGTTTTTCAGACTGGTTGGTCAGCTTGCATTCCCACCAACAGTGTAAGAGGGTTCCCCTTTCTCCACATCCTCACCCACATTTGTTGTTCTCTGTCTTGTTAATTTTACCCATGTTAACTGGTGTAAAGCAGTTTTTTATTTGTATTTACCTGATGGCAAGTGCTGTGCAGCATTTTTTCATGTGTCTGTTGTCCATTTTGATGTCTTCTTTAGATACATGTCTGTTCATGTCATCTGCCCATTTCTTGACAGGATTATTTGTTTTTTGGGTGTCGACTTTGAGACTTTCTTTATAGATCTTGGATACCAGCCATTTATCTGTTATGTCCTTTGCAGATACCTCCTCCCATTCTATAGGTTGAGTTTTACTTTTGTTGACTGTTTCCCTTGCCATGCAAAGCTTTTTATCTTGATGAAGTCCCAATACTTCATTTTTGCTTTCTTCCCCCTTACCTTTAGAGATGTGGCTTGCAAGAAGTTTCTGTGGCTGATGTTGAAGAGGTTACTATATTCTCCTCTAGGATTTTGATAGATTCCTGTCTCACATTGAGGTCTTTCATCCATTTTGAGTTTATCTTTGTGTATGGTGTAAGAGAATGGTCCGGTCTCTTTCTTCTGCATGTGGCTGTCCAATTTTCAAGCACCATTTATTGAAGAAACTGTCTTTTTAACATTGCATATTCTTTCCTGTTTTGTCAAAGATTAGTTGACCATAGAGTTGAGGGTCCATTTCTGGGGTCTCTATTCTGTTCCATTGATATATGTATCTGTTATTGTGCCAGTACCATGCTGTCTTGATGGTCACAGCTTTGTATTAGAGCTTGAAGTCAGGCATCGTGAGGCCCCCCAGCTTTAGTTTACTTTTTCAACATCCCTCTGTTGATTTGGAGTCGTTCCTGATTCCATACAAATTTTAGGATTGCTTGTTCCAGGTTTGTGAAAAATCTTGATGGTATTTTGATAGGGATTGCATCAAATGTGTATATTGCTCTTGGCAGCATAAACATTTTAACAATGTTTCTTCTTCCAATCCATGAGCATGGAATGTTTTTCCATCCCCTTGTGTCTTCCTCAGTTTCTTTCAGAAGTGCTCTGTAGTTTCTAGAGTATAGATCCTTTACCTCTTTGGTTAGATTTATTCCAAGGTATCTTTTGGTTTTTGGTACAATTTTAAATGAGATTGATTACTTCGTTTCTCTTTACATTGTCAGTGTATATAAATGCAATGGATTTACGTGCATTGATTTTCTATCCAGCCACATCGCTGAATTGCTATATGAGTTCTAACAATTTTGGGGTGCTGTCTTCTTGGTTTTTCACACAAAGTATCATTTCATCTGTGAAGAGAGAGAGTTTGACTTCTTCTTTGCCAGTTTGGATGCCTTTTATTTCTCTTTTGTTGTCTGATTGCTGTGCTAGGACACCTAGTGCCATGTTGAACAATGGTGGTGAGAGTGGACATCCTTGTCATGTTCCTGACCTTAGGGAAAAAGCTCTCAGTTTTTCCCCATTGAGAATGATATTCACTGTGAGATTTTTGTAGATGACTTTTATGATACTGAGGTATGTTCCTTCTATCCAGATACTTGAAGAGTTTTTATCAAGAAAGGATTCTGTATTTTGTCAAATGCTTTTTCTGCATCAATTGAGAGGATCATATGGTTTCTGTCTTGTCTTATCATATTGATGGATTTGCAAATGTTGAACCACCCTCGCATCCCAGGAATAAATCCCACCTGGTCCTGTTGAATAATCCTTTTTTTTTTAAGACTTTATTTATTTGTTTATTTGACAGGGATAGAGGCAGTGAGAGAGGGAACACAAGCAGGAGGAGTGGGAGAGGGCGAAGCAGGCTTCCCGCTGAGCAGGAAGCCCAATGTGGGGCTCAATCCCAGAACTCTGGGATCATGCCCTGAGCAGAAGGCAGGTGCTTAAGGACTGAGCCATTCAGGTGCCCCTGAATAATCCTTTTGATGTTCTGTTGTATCCTACTGGCTAGGATCTTTTTGAGTATTTTGGCACCCATTTTCACCAGGAATATTGGTCTGTAATTCTCCTTTTTGATGGGGTCTTTGGTTTTCAGATCAAGGTAATGCTGGCTTCATAGAACAAGTTTGGAAAGTTTCCTTCCATTTTTATTTTCTGAAACAGTTTCAGTAGATTAGGTATTATTTCTTCTTTAAATGTTTGGTAGAATTCCTCTGGGAAGCCATCTGGCCCTGGACTCTTGTTTTTTGGGGGAGGTTTTTGATTACTGCTTCCATTTCCTTGCTGGTTTTTGGTCTGTTCAGATTTTCTACCTCATCCTGTTTCACTCTTGGTAGTTTATAAATTTCCAGGAATGCGTCCATTTCTTCTAGATTGCCTAATTTGTTGGCATATAGTTACTCATACTATGTTCTTACAATTGTCTGTATTTCCTTGGTGTTGGTTGTGATCTCTCCCCTTACCTTCATGATTTTATTAATTTGGGTCTTTTCTCTTTTCTTTTGGATAATTCTGGCCAGAGGTTTATTGATCTTATTTTTTCAAAGAACCTGCTTCTAATTTTGTTGATCTGTTCTACTGTTCTTATGGCTTCTATTTCATTGATTTCTGCTCTAACTTCATTATTTCTCTTCTGCTTGGTTTAGGCTTTATTTGCTATTCTTTCTCTAGGCCCTTTAGCTGTGAGGTTAGCTTGTGTGTTTGGGGTTTTTCTAATTTTTGAGAGAGGCTTGTATTACTATGCACTTCCCTCTTAGGACCGCCTTTGCTGTGTCCCAAAGATTTTGAACCGATGTGCTTTCATTTTCATCAGTGTCTATGAATCGTTTAATTTCTTCTTTAATTTTCTGCGTGACCCATTCATTCTTTAGCTGGAAGCCCTTTAACTCTCAAATGTTTGCGTTCCTTCTATATATCCTCTTGCAATTGAGTTCAAGTTTCAAAACACTGTGGTTTGAAAATATGCAGGAAAATTCTGTCTTTTGATATCATTTGATACCTGATTTTTGAAACAGTATGTGATCTATTGTGGAGAAAGTTCCATGTGCACAAGAGTAGAATGAGTATTCTGTTGTTTTAAGATAGAATGTGAAAACCATCTGGTCCTGTGTGGCATGCGAGGCCCTTGTTTCTTTGTTGATCTTCTGCTAAGATGATGTGTCCACTGCTGTGAGGGAGTTGACGAAATTCCCCACTGTTAATGTATTATTATGAATGTGTTTCTTTACTGTGGTTATTCATTTGCTTATATAATTGGCTGCTCCCATGTTGGGGCCATAAATGCTTACAATTGTTAGATCTTCTTGTTGGATAGGCCTTTTAAGTATGATAGAGTGTCCCCTTACATCTCTTACTATGCCCTTTAGTTTCAAATCTAATTTGTCTGATATGAGGATTGCAGCCCCAGGTTACTTTTGAGGTCCCTTAACATGTTAAATTGTTCTCTACACCCTTACGTTCAGTCTGGAGGTGTCTTTAAGTCTAAAACGAGTCTCTTGTGGACAATATATGGATGGATATTGCCCTTTTATCCAACCTAATACACTGTGTCTTTTGATTAAAGCATTTAGCCCATTTATATTCAGAGTAACTACTGAAAAATAGGAATTTATTGCCAATTTATTGTCAATGTATTGCCTGTAATGTCCCTGTTTCTATAGGTTCTCTGTTTCTTTCTGGTCTATGTTACTCTTGGGGTCTCTCTTTGCTCACAGAATACCCCTTAACATTTTTTTTATATTCAGTTAACCAGCATATAGTACATCATAAGTTTTTTTTTTTTTAAAGATTTTATTGATTTATTTGACAGAGATAGAGACAGTCAGTGAGAGAGGGAACACAAGCAGGGGGAATGGGAGAGGAAGAAGCAGGCTCTCAGCAGAGGAGCCTGACGTGGGGCTCGATCCCGGAACGCCGGGATCACGCCCTGAGCCGAAGGCAGACGCTTAACCGCTGTGCCACCCAGGCGCCCCAATACATCATAAGTTTTTGTTGTATGATTTTTGTTCAATGATTCATTAATCACATATAACACCCAGTGCTCATTCTAACACCTGCCCTCAATACCCATCATTTATTTTCTTTTTTTTTTTTGCAAGGAAACAAAATATTTAATAAAAAATGGACAAAGATTAGAATAAACAGGTCACTGTAGAAGCTATATAAATGGCATATAAACACAAGAAAAGATGCTCAACATAATTAACCCTTAAGGAAATGCAAATTAAAACCAAAATTACTACACACCTATTAGAATGGCTAAGACAAAAACAAAACACCAAACCTGACAACACCAAATGCTGCTGAGTATGTGGAGCAACTGGAATTCTCATATGTTGCTGATAAGAATGAAAATGGTATAGCCAATCATAGAAATCAGTTTGGTCGTTTCTCATAAAATTAAACATGCACTTACTGTATGATCCAGCTATCCCATTCTTGGCTATTTAGAGAAAGGAAAACTTATGGAAGAAACTTACAGAAAACAGAAATCTGCACACAAATAGCAGCTCTACTCATTATTGTCAAAAGAATGGAAACAACACAAAAGTTCTTTATTGTGTGATGAATAGAAAGATTTAGCACATCCAGACAATAGAATATTACTCAGCAATAAACATGAATGAACTACTGACATGCCATAGTATGGATAAATCTCAAAGGCATGAGGCTGGGTGAAAGAAGCCATTTCAGAAAGCTATAGACTGCATGCTTCTATTTATATGACATTCTGTTAAACTACATGTACAGAGAATACCCATCATTTCTCGCAGCGTTGGTTTTTTTATCACATATTCCATCAGTTTCTGTCTCTCCTGGAAGCTCACCTTCCATTCTGAGTGACAACCTTGCTGGATAAAGTATTCTTGGCTGCATGTTTTTCTCATTTAGTACACTGAATATATAATGCCATTCCTTTCTGGCCTGCCAGGTTTCTGTGGATAGGTCTGATGTTATTCTGATGCTCCTTCCTCGATACATAAGGAACCCCCTCTCCTGAGCTGCTCTCAGGACAGCTTGTTTTTCTTTAATATTTGCAAGCTTCACTACTATCTGTTGGGGTGCTGATCTATTTTCATTGATTTTGGGAGGGGTCCTCTCTGCCTCTTGGACGTGAATGCTTGTTTCTGTCCCTGGATTAGGGAAGTTCTCAGCTATGATTTGATCAAATATACCGTCTGGCCCCCTCTCTCTCTCCACCCCATCTGGCACCCTAATAATTTCGATTTTTTTTATTTCTTTTCAAGGCATCATTAAATTCTCAAAACCTTCTTCATGGGCTCTGAGCTGTCTTTCTTTCTTTTCCTCAGCTCCCTTCCTTACTATCAGCTTATACTCTAGGTCACTAATTCTCTCTTTTACCTTTTTTACCCTAGTTGTTAGAGCATCCAACTTAGACTGCATTTCGTTCATAGGAATTTTAAGTTTGGCCTGATTAGATCTCATTTCCACCATTAGAGATTCTCTACTGTCATTTATGCTTTTTCAGTCCCACTAAACTTTATAGTTGCTATCCTGAATTCCATCTTTGACATCTTATTTATATCCGTATCAATCAGCTCTATGGCAGAGAACGTTGCCTCTGGTTCTTTCTTTTGTTGTGAATTCCTCCTTCTAGTCATTTTGCCCAGAGAAGGATGGGTGAGCAAATGAACAAAATCCAAAATATCAACCACAACTCAAGCCAAATACACCCTAGACGAATCCAAAGCAGTTAGAAATCACAACAGAAAAGCAAACCAGACCAAACCAACAAAACAAAAAAACAACAAACAAACAAAAATGGCAGGGTGGGGGGAGAGACTATAATTTCATAGTGGACAAATTAGGGTGATCCACTTGTTCCTGATTGAATTTTGGTCTGTGTGTTAGAAGACACTACATCCCAAATGTGCAAAGAAAGCAAAACTTTCAGAGTAAAAATGGCCGTCCCCAGATCTCTGGCCCAGAGCTGAAAGATTGTAATCCTACCTCTTCAATAAACCCTCTGGGACAAACAGTTTTCACTATCGTGTGTGCCAAACTCTGCAGACTCTTGCAGTATGTGCCCAGTATAGTCCTCCTGGAGGGAGTCCCAGGCCCCCCCGCAAACATTACTGTCCTTTCTGTCCTTGGGACTCCAAGAAGTTGTGGACTCTTGTGAGTAGCTTGCTCTGCTGCTTCCAGGCCATGGTTGGGTGTTGCCTTACTGTCCTTTCTGGGGCTGCTGCCACCCTGAGAGCTGTCGCCTGGTCCTGGGTGCAGACGTTTGGCCCCTCCCAGGGGATGGTAAACAGCCAGCACATTCCTGTCCTTTTCAGGGTGCTCAGGCAAAGAGCGGTCCCCTGACAGGCTTGGCATGCAGTTTATGGTGACCCAAGTGAGCATCCCCTCCTGGGCTCACTGGCCATAACCAGTTTCCCCCCTCCACTGCTTGGGCACTGTACCAGTTCAGGCATCCACATTTGTTCTGTGTCTCCTGGAATCCTGAGACCACAATGACACACCTAGAATTCTGCCTTTTTTCATCCTCTGAGCCCCTTTCAGAAAGGGATGTCTCTCACTGGAGAAGATTTCTAAGGGTTCTGCTTTAGTGTTCTGGTATTATATCACTTCCCAGGAGCCAGCTTATGGAGGCTCCCTCCACCCTCCATTTATCTTCCTGTATCTCTCTGTACATTCACAAGTCTACACCTCCTACCTTGCAAAAAGCAGTCGCTTTTCTACTTGTAGCGTTCCAGATATATTTTCGTACATCTCAGGCTGAATTCGTGGGTGCTCAGAATGGTTTGATAGTTATCCAGCTAAATTCAAGGGACCAGATGAAACAAGGTCCTGTACTCTTCTGCCATCTTCCCTAGACTACTTTAGAATTTTCTAATATCCATCTGTTTCATTCTATCTCTCTGTCTCCCCTTATTTTAATTTTAATCTTTAGTACATTCTATTTTTCTGGTAAAATTCCCAGCTCTTAATTTTTTTAATTAATAAATTTATTTATCATCTGTCCCTCTATTTCCTTGAATATATTAAACATTATTACTTTAAAATTCCTGACTGTATTTACAATAAATACAACTGTGGGTGAGTCTGTTTCTTCTGTTTCTCTCCTTGTTCTTTCTTTCTTTTTTTTTTTTTTTAAAGATTTTATGTATTCATTCGACAGAGAGAGACAGCCAGCAAGAGAGGGAACACAAGCAGGGGGAGTGGGAAAGGAAGAAGCAGGCTCCCAGCGGAGGAGCCCGATGTGGGGCTGGCTCTCAGAATGCCAGGATCACGCCCTGAGCTGAAGGCAGACACTTAATGACTGAACCACCCAGGTGCCCCTCTCCTTGTTCTTGAGCTCATTTTCCTGTCTCTTGCCATGCCTACTAATTTCTTACTGAGTGTTAAACATTATATTAAAAAAGTAAATAATTGCTCAGGAAAAACACAAAGCAAAACAAAAAAAAAAAATATGTATATTAATGACCTGTTGAACATGAAAGGATTCTGAAGAGACGTCAATATGAAATGTACTGGGGGATTCTGGATCAGATTCTGGTCAAGAAAAAATTTACCTTGGTAAAGTCATTCTTTGGATTATTGTCTAAATGTGAGCATAGAATGCAGATTAGATAATAGTATTGTTTCAATCATAAATGCCCTGATCTTGATTATGATATAATACTTATGCAATAGAATACCCAGGCTCTTGGTCAAGAACATAGAATAATTTAGAAGTAATCCATGTCTTCAATGTACTCATAAACAGCACACAAAGAAATTATCTATCAAATCATAAAGCAAAATGGGACCAAATGCAAATGATATCTGAATCTGGGTAAATGTTATAAGGGGTTTTCTTGAACTATTCTTCCACAATTTGGTACATTTCAAATTATATCAATCTTAAGCTTTTCAAAAAGCACTCTGGCTGAAAATTTTTTTAATCAAGAAAGGGTACAACACCCACTTACTTAACATTCCAGAAATATAATCATTTCTTCTGTTGTTGGGCTCTACTGTGGACTACTCCATCACCAATCCTAGTGATTGTGTATTAAGTAATTCCAAAATATGATCTCTCTTTTATATCAGTACTTATTCCCATTTTAATCTTTCATGAAATCTTATGAGAAATAGAATATTTTTCATCATCTGTTTATTGGTATTTCTTTAGATGTCTTACTTCTGAAAGTTACAAAAATTAGCTTTCTAAATTTGAAAACTAGTCTGTCACCTCATATATCATGGAAAAATTGTTTTGAAGTGGCTTTAAATTTCTTGGGTTTTTGAATAGAAAATAAGATGCTTAATGCATCTGTAAACTGTTTCTTCTATTGTGTATGCTAACATGTATACATTTTTGCTGGCCTAACTGCTATTCAGCTTTTAGAATTTAGTGAGGAACGTCCTTTCATTAAGTAATATTGATCATTTCTTTCTTTTTTTTCTATACCCCTTCTAAAGCTTTCACAGCAGTTATCACATTGCCCTCCTCCTCCATTTCTTTCTTATGCAACTGCACCTTCCACATAGATCATGTCTAATTTATCTGCTTATGACCCGGATAATGCACAACACATTTTAGTGATAAATGTATATGGAATGATGGAATGAGAGAATAAATACACATTACTTTTTTGTACCAAAACTTACATAATAAATAAACATTAATTCTCACAGTAGCATTATATCCCTATTCTCCAGTTGCAAGAACAAGCAGAAGAAGAGGTGTTCCAAACTCAAGTAACTTAATGACATCACATTTTATCAACATATTTCATTAACTAAGTCAAATAACTTAATCACATCACATTTTATTGACAATAGCTCTATCTTCTAATTTTAAGTTCAAAAACATCAATAATTAAGGTCATGTATTTATTTTGCAAAAGGTCTACACTGTACCACACTAAGTACTTTTATAGATTAAGATCACTTATCCACCGAAAAAATATATGAAGGTAGAGATACGGAAACAGAAACATGGAGAAGCCAATTTTAATGTTTACAATACAGAGTTTAACAGTGGCAGAATCTGTATTCAAAACTAGATAGTCCACTTCAAAACTCATTTTTAATCGACTATTTCATGAGCAGTCTCATAACTGTAAACTCAAATACATTTAACTTGAAATGCAAAGGATATCAGGCAATTGTATAAACCAGTTTGTGTTTTGAGACTCAGTGAAAGAAGGGTCACCAGGATGTTTACATATATAGATCTCATGGTGTAGGAGCGTGACTATTTTTACATGTATTTTACATGATCTCCAAGTGAGGACAGTGGAAAATGAACTGTACTCATCAAAATATAATTTGCGTATATGAATTTATCTACCTTTACATTGTAGGGGAAGAGAAGAGAGCAAGGAGAAAAGAGGAGAGCAAGGTACTAGTTTTAGAAATTATTTCTGAGACATTAGGTGTGTATGAACCCTAGAGGGCATCATTCTGAGCTCCTGGGTCCCTGGGGGCTTTGGCTAGTGGCAAGGAAATCTCTCAGTCCATGTTCAGATCTCCTCCTTCTCCACCTTCACTGGGGAACATCACAACTGGTGGCCAGCAGCTTTCTTCTACAATCAAGCTCAATAAATGTATGCTGCTGCTTCAGCATGATATAGACCTTGCTGCAAATTTTGTTAGAGATGAACACACCAACTTGATTTCAGACAGACATACACTAGAGGGAACAAGGCTGTTTTTCAAGGACAGAAAAAAGGCAGGAAATGCTACCCTAGAGATACCCTCAAATTGGCAGATGGCCCACCAACAAATGGATCAGAGTTCATGATGTTGACACTGATGAAGGTTGTTACTGAGGTGCAGACAGAAAGAAGTGGCACTGCCCAGCACAAGATACCAGGGAGTGAGACTCGAATCTCAGAAGGAGGAAAGGTGGATGAAGGGAAAACAATGAGAGATAGTGCTGTGAAGACTGACGATGGTCTTCAGGTGTCTAGTAAGACCAGTGATGGCTCTCAACAGCAAAGGGTGAGGAAGTCTCACTATCCTCAAGTTTACCCCATGCTGTTTCACTACCAGCTATTCCAAGGATAGCCGCTCCATCCCACCTGCCCTGTAGTCACTTACATCCTCTCCCACCTTCCTTCCCACCATCTGTACCTGATAGGTAATGCTTCCATGGCAGCTCTTTCTCTTGAATAATAGACAGTGAGATTGTTTACTAAAGGATTCTTATTCTAGATCTGATTAATGTAGAAAGAAAAAGTTAATGAAATAATCCATGATCTATGAAGCTTTAGAATTGAACATTGGGGAGCAAAACTTTGAAAATCAAGGATTTATTTGATTAACTAGTTTCTTTTTTACATAGGTCTGCTGACACAGACTCTCTTCATAGAATGGCCGTTGTTGACTGGGTTCCTTCATTTGAGATTTAGCCACATAAACCACAGCTCTTCCTGCATTACTGGCATCTTTGGGGACATTCAGTATATGCTTAGATGATCATGAGCTTGTTGACATAAAGCAACAGTGTTGGAGAGTCTAGGTAAGCATGAAATAACTGAACACTTTTTTATAATCTAACAATTTCTCTCTTTTATAGCTTGGGAATTTCTTGATTCAAGACATGTAATTTTCAAAAGCCATGATTTTGATCAAAGAATGACTTTACGTAAGGCCTAAGACCTCACATTTTTAGAAATTCATACATCAATAAATAAAGAGGTCATTAAAATTCTCCTCAGGCAGCCTGGGTGGCTGAGTTGGTTAAGTGTCTGCGTTCAGCTCAGGTCATGATCCCAGAGTCCCAGGATCAAGTCCAGCATCAGGATCCTTGCTCAGTGGGGAAACTGCTTCTCCCTCTGCTTGCCACTCCTCCTGCTTATGCTCTTTCTTTCTCTTTCTCTCTCTGACAAATAAATAAATAAATAAAATATTTTTTAAAAATTTATCCTCAATTGCTCTATGGCCCTCTCCTGAATCATATCTGGTATCCCAAGGCTTGCTCTCTGTCTTGCATTTCTACTTCCTCATTTGAATCTGGATGAAGACACTACCATTTCCCCCATTTATTTCCTATGCATCTCTAACTCCTGAGCTCACAAAAGGATTCATTGCTTCCAATGATCTCTATTTCATTAAGAATTAATGAACCTAAATTGGCCATATCTCATGCTAATGGCAGTTCCGAACTATGGGACCCAGGCAACTGTCCTGTCTTCTTCTATGTTAAGCAGTTACCCATTGTCCACTTCCTGTAGTCAGCAAGATTGGGTTCTCATGCCTCCTAGAGATTCCTCACTTCTAGGTGTTCACTAATGTACATTACAGAATGTCAGTTAATTTCAGCATATAATTAATTTTCAGGATTTCAGTTGTTAATAATATAGGCAAAATAGGATGCAATCTTATAAGACATGTAAAAATAGCATGGAATTTTGACCCAGAATAGCCAAAGTACATTGATTTAAATAATCTTTTCCAAAACTCTTCCTTCACACTCCTTTGAAGGGACATCTAGTCTTACATAGATACAGACAGTACAGATAGGTATAGATATCTGTGTCTATTACACACTTGGATGTCAGCTGCTACTCTCTGCTCTGTAATCGCAAGCTTTTATACTATATGTGGGTCACAGTCAGATTTGCTGGGTCAAACTGACAATTCTAGACCTAGAGACAGTGGAAAATAATAGTACCATTGGGTAGCTGGAATGTGGGAAATGGAGAGGTTCATCAAAGTCTGATTCAAATGTCCTTTCCAAACAAAATAAACAAGTATAATTATTTTGTCCACAGGTCAGAAACATCACAGACAGGTCAGCAGCTGATTCCCTTACTCAGATGATCTGGTGGTTCTAATGCATTTGGCCTGCCGTGCACATAGCCTCTTCTTGTGGCCTAGCCCTTGTGGAAGTCCCCCCTGAAAGAATGATGGGCATCTACGGATCTGTTTTTACCTTTGATAAGGTAAATATGTTGGATAATATGATCTTAGCATTCTTCCCAAATCAGAGGGACTCATTATGATGACTGGATTTTTTAAAAAAATGGAATTAGAAGAGAAGAGTACTACTGACTGAGACACTTCTTTCATTTCTATCTGGAGGCCCAAAGACATTATGTCCATCTCCAACATTGCAGTCTTTAATGTCTTCTGTGTTGACACCAATAGGGATCCCAGGACTAGAGTCTGTGCAGTGCTTGATCGGGATTCCATTCTGTGACCTTCAAATTATCAGGACCAGTTCCAGTCTGAGATCTGAAAAGGGAAGAAAGGAAAACAAATGGATCATTGCCAGGACAAGCGGGTAACCAGGACCCTCTATGGTCCCACACATAGACCAGGACAATTAATACGGTCTTGAACAGGACATTGCCTGAAAAGGAAAAAAATACCTTTTGTAAAGTGTCATTTTGATGATTTCTAGAAGCTTCAAAGTGATCCTTCCAAGAAATTGTATCAGTTAGAACAATGACTAATAGCACTTATATGTGTGAACCCTCAAACACTGGTTATGATTGAGACTTTGAAGCTTTAAAAGCCTGGTGAATTATGATTACTTTACAAATAGCATTAAAAAAGAGTGCAACATCTCTGGAGTTTCTTCACTAGTGTATCCTTTCCTTGAAGTACTTTATTGTTTCCTTTGACCATTTTCTGATTTGAGTTCATTTTTCCTTTGTGTGTTTACAATCTGATAAATACTGAGTTAAAGTTTTCAAGGGTTTTATTCCTCAGCACTTCATGATAGAGCTTCCAAGAGGCCATGGGCTTTCCCTAGGAGGAGTGATTGCAGATTAAGAAAAATTTCTGAATGTTAGTGAGTTTGAACCATTGGGTGCTGGAGCTGACTATTCTCTTTCTTGGTGTTGGCTTTCGGGTGAGGAACAAAAACACACTGAGCCTCTGTTAGGAAAACCCAATTTTGGCTGCCTGTGGCTGGAAAGACCTATAATATGCAAGAGAAGAGTGTTGACTGGAAAAGAATATGAGCATTATTTAGGAGGCTGGCCACCTGTGAAGAAGGCAGTTCCTTGTTCAAAAGCCACCTCTGAGGTTTCTGCCTGACCCAGGGATTTTTTTTTTTAAAGACTGATTTATTTATTATTTGAGAGAGAGAGAGAGATAGTATATGAGTGGCGGGGGTGGGGGTGCAGGGGCAGAGGGAGAGCAAGAGAGAAGCTGAGCAGGGAGCCAGATGCAGGGCTTGATCCCAATACCTTGATATCATGACCTACGCTGAGGCCAGACACTTAACAGACTGAGCCACCCAGGCACCCTGGCCCAAGAATTTTTAAAGGGGTTTAGGGAACTTAATCAATAAAGGGAGTCAGGGGGTCCGTAATATTTCTCACTTATGTGCAGACTCCATGCTGCCAGCTACAGAAGTTATCCCAGTGCTCACTTGTGCAGTGGTGGGGTGGGGGTTGGAGGAGACTGGTTCTTTAGTGCCTGGGAGGTTGTGCAAGGGGGCCTGGTCTCTGTTCTGTGACATGCAAGCGTTCTCTGTTCTTTCAAGGAAAGAATGCATGGTATATAGATATACAAAGAGATGTTAGTTAATGAATCATGTGGCACAGAGCATTTGCTAATGTTTAAAGATTACTAAAACCACAGTGAGGTACCACCTTACACCAGTTAGAATGGCAAATTTAACAAGGCAGGGAACAACTTAGGTTGGCAAGGATGTGGAGAAAGGGGAGCCCTCTTACACTTTGGTGGGAATGCAAGCTCTAATGGGTTTTAACTAAACAGTAGAGTAATTTTCTCTTTAACTCTCACTAGCGTTATGATTCTGTGATAGTCAAATACTTTTTGCATTTCACAAAAGGATCTTGTGAGTCATTCAGTATGTTCACAATATTATTATTCTCTAGATAAAGAGTAGTTTATAAATTTCAGAATGTGCTGACTTCACCTCAGCCTGCTTCATATTCTAATTGAAAGATTCTGTTTTTCCTGAAAATATCTTATTTTAATGAAGCACACCATTGTTATCCTGATGGACAGCTGATACTCTGATATACTTAATTTGCTCCTTTTTCTGGTGTAATAACAGCTCTGGGTATGGCTTTATACAGTCTGTCAGCACAGCATCTCTGAGTGCACAGCTGGGAAGAGAAGTGCACAACCAGTTCTCCTAAAGCCCCGTGAGCTCACCCAGCACACAGCACAGCCCATCCTATAACACTGATTTTTCTAGGATGAATGGCAATTTTATGGCAGTTTAATGACAAGATCGTTTCAAAGATTTTTTCAATGCAAGGAGAACGGGTCTATAACATAGGGCTTGACCCAATGACACAAGACAAAAACTATGTGACTGTAACACAGTCTTCTTAGGTACTTTCTTTATCACACAAAGAATCTGAATCTTTTCTGTTCTTCTGCTTGAGACCAAAGATTAAAATCTCTTTAAGTTCAAACTCTTTTCTTCACCTAGGTAAATGTCAGATATGAATATTCGTTCAGAGCTGGAAATGTGAAATAGATATTCTGACTGGTACTAAAATTTTGAAATTGCACATTATCACATCATCAGAATTATGATCACGACTGGGAACAGTGTCTATATCACATAGAAATATTCCATTTAGTTCTCCGTCAGATTGTCTACACTGATTAGTCTGAATATCCTGAAATGTTTTCATTTCCCTTCATTGGCGCATTACTTTGTCTAAAAGTGTCAGTAACTGTGTTGTCTTGGGGCACAGTCTTCTCCTAGAAGTTTCTGAAAGGATGGTCATTTTGGCTCCCAGTCCCCACGGACACCAGCATTTGAGAGTTTTTATTAGATGCAGATCTGCTATTAGACA